>NC_069504.1:1089582977-1089668722 GCF_027579735.1 Bombina bombina | reverse complement strand
GTCTTTTGGTAAGTATGTTTTCATTACTTAAGACACTCTCAGCTATGGTTTGGCGCTTTATGTATTTATATAAAGTTCTAAATATATGTTTTGTACTTATATTTGCCATGAGTCAGGTTTAAGTATATTTCCTTTTGCAGACTGTCAGTTTCATATCTGGGAAATGCATTTTTTAGGGAAAAATAAATTTTTACCTGGGGTATAGTCTTTCTCTTGTTAAGTGTGTTCAGTCCACGGGTCATCCATTACTTATGGGATATATTCTCCTTCCCAACAGGAAGTTGCAAGAGGATCACCCAAGCAGAGCTGCTATATAGCTCCTCCCCTCACATGTCATACCCAGTCATTCTCTTGCAACCCTCAACAAAGAAGGAGGTCGCGAGAGGAGTTGGAGTTTTTACTTAATTATTCTTCAATCAAAAGTTTGTTATTTTAAAATGGCACCGGAGTGTGCCGTTTTTTGTATCTCAGGCAGTATTTGGAGTGGCTAATGTTATGAAAGAAGTATTATACAATATGCCCGAATTAAGAGGCAAGCGCGATAGCTCTGGGTTAAGGACAGAGCGCGCTGATGACACGAGAGCCATGTCTGATACTGCGTCACAATTTGCAGAACATGAGGACGGTGAGCTTCATTCTCTCGGTGACGGTTCTGATTCGGGGAGACCGGATTCAGAAATTTCAAATTTTAAATTTAAGCTTGAGAACCTCCGCGTGTTACTAGGGGAGGTGTTAGCGGCTCTGAATGATTGCGACACGGTGGCAATCCCAGAGAAATTATGTAGGTTGGATAGATACTATGCGGTACCGGTGTGTACTGACGTTTTTCCTATACCAAAAAGGCTTACAGAAATTATTAGTAAGGAGTGGGATAGACCCGGTGTGCCCTTTTCCCCTCCTCCGATATTTAGAAAAATGTTTCCTATAGACGCCACCACACGAGACCTATGGCAGACGGTCCCTAAGGTGGAGGGAGCAGTTTCTACTTTAGCCAAGCGTACCACTATCCCGGTGGAGGATAGCTGTGCTTTCTCAGATCCAATGGATAAAAAATTAGAGGGTTACCTTAAGAAAATGTTTGTTCAACAGGGTTTTATATTGCAGCCTCTTGCATGCATTGCGCCTGTCACGGCTGCAGCGGCATTCTGGTTTGAGTCTCTGGAAGAGGCGATTCGCACAGCACCATTGGATGAGACTTTGAGCAAAGTTAGAACGCTTAAACTGGCTAATGCGTTTGTTTCAGATGCCGTAGTGCATTTAACCAAACTTACGGCTAAAAATTCCGGATTCGCCATACAGGCGCGCAGGGCGCTATGGCTTAAATCCTGGTCAGCAGATGTAACTTCTAAGTCTAAACTACTTAACATTCTCTTCAAAGGGCAGACCTTATTCGGGCCCGGCTTGAAGGAAATTATTGCTGACATTACGGGAGGTAAGGGCCACACCCTTCCTCAGGACAGGGCCAAACCAAAGGCCAAACAGTCTAATCGTAACTTCAAGGCAGGAGCAGCATCAACTTCCTCCGCTCCAAAACAGGAAGGAACTACTGCTCGTTACAGACAGGGTTGGAAAGGCAACCAGTCATGGAACAAGGGCAAGCAGGCCAGAAAGCCTACTTCCGCCCCTAAGACAGCATGAAGACAGGGCCCCCTCTCCGGAGACGGATCTAGTGGGGGGCAGACTTTCTCTCTTCGCCCAGGCTTGGGCAAGAGATGTACAGGATCCCTGGACGTTGGAGATTATATCTCAGGGATACCTTCTGGATTTCAAAACTTCTCCTCCACAAGGGAGGTTTCATCTGTCAAGGTTATCAACAAACCTAGTAAAGAAAGAGGCATTTCTACAATGTGTACAAGACCTCTTAGTGATGGGAGTGATCCACCCAGTTCCGCGAACGGAACGAGGACAAGGGTTTTACTCAAATCTATTTGTGGTTCCCAAAAAAGAGGGAATCTTCAGACCAATCTTAGACTTAAAAATCTTAAACAAATTCCTAAGGGTTCCATCGTTCAAGATGGAAACCATTCGGACCATCCTACCCATGATCCAAGAGGGTCAATATATGACCACAGTGGACTTAAAGGATGCCTACCTTCACATACCGATTCACAAAGATCATTATCGGTACCTAAGGTTTGCTTTTCTAGACAGGCATTACCAGTTTGTAGCTCTTCCCTTCGGGTTAGCTACGGCCCCGAGAATTTTTACGAAGGTTCTGGGCTCACTTCTGGCGGTACTAAGACCACGAGGCATAGCGGTGGCTCCGTACCTAGACGACATTCTGATACAAGCGTCAAGTTTTCAAAATGCAAAGTCTCATACAGAGATAGTTCTAGCATTTCTGAGGTCGCATGGGTGGAAAGTGAACGTGGAAAAGAGTTCTCTGTTACCACTCACAAGGGTTCCTTTTCTAGGGACTCTTATAGATTCTGTAGAGATGAAGATTTACCTGACGGAGTCCAGGTTATCAAAGATTCTCAATGCTTGCCGTGTCCTTCACTCCATTCCAAGCCCATCAGTAGCTCAGTGCATGGAAGTTATCGGCTTAATGGTCGCGGCAATAGACATAGTGCCATTTGCGCGCCTGCATCTCAGACCGCTGCAACTATGCATGCTAAGTCAATGGAACGGGGATTACTCAGATCTGTCCCCTTTTCTAAATCTGGACCAGGAGACCAGAGATTCTCTTCTCTGGTGGTTGTCACAGGTTCATCTGTCCAAAGGAATGACCTTTCGCAGACCAGATTGGACGATTGTAACAACAGATGCCAGCCTACTAGGCTGGGGAGCAGTCTGGAATTCCCTGAAGGCTCAGGGATCGTGGACTCAGGAGGAGAAACTCCTCCCAATAAACATTCTAGAATTAAGAGCAATATTCAATGCTCTTCTAGCTTGGCCTCAGTTAGCAACACTGAGGTTCATCAGATTTCAGTCGGACAACATCACGACTGTGGCTTACATCAATCATCAAGGGGGAACCAGGAGTTCCCTAGCGATGTTGGAAGTCTCGAAGATAATTCGCTGGGCAGAGTCTCACTCTTGCCACCTGTCAGCGATCTACATCCCAGGCGTGGAGAACTGGGAGGCGGATTTTCTAAGTCGCCAGACTTTTCATCCGGGGGAGTGGGAACTTCACCCGGAGGTATTTGCTCAACTGATTCGTCGTTGGGGCAAACCGGATCTGGATCTCATGGCATCTCGCCAGAACGCCAAGCTTCCTTGTTACGGATCCAGGTCCAGGGACCCGGGAGCGGTGCTGGTAGATGCACTAGCAGCCCCTTGGGTTTTCAACATAGCTTATGTGTTTCCACCTTTTCCGTTGCTACCTCGACTGATTGCCAGGATCAAACAGGAGAGAGCATCAGTGATTCTGATAGCGCCTGCGTGGCCACGCAGGACCTGGTATGCAGACCTAGTGGACATGTCGTCCTGTCCACCATGGTCTCTACCCCTGAGGCAGGACCTTCTAATTCAGGGTCCTTTCAACCATCCAAACCTAATTTCTCTGAGGCTGACTGCTTGGAAATTGAACGCTTGATTCTATCAAAGCGTGGGTTTTCGGATTCGGTTATTGATACATTAATACAGGCTCGGAAACCTGTTACCAGAAAAATTTACCATAAGATATGGCGTAAATATTTATATTGGTGTGAATCCAAGAGTTACTCATGGAGTAAGGTTAGGATTCCTAGGATATTGTCCTTTCTACAAGAGGGTTTAGAAAAGGGCTTATCCGCTAGTTCACTAAAGGGACAGATTTCTGCTCTGTCTATTCTTTTACACAAGCGTCTGGCAGAGAATCCAGACGTCCAGGCTTTTTGTCAGGCTTTGGCTAGAATTAAACCTGTATTTAAAACTGTTGCTCCTCCTTGGAGCTTAAACTTGGTTCTTAAAGTTCTGCAGGGTGTTCCGTTTGAACCCCTTCATTCCATTGATATTAAACTTTTATCTTGGAAAGTTCTGTTTTTGATGGCTATTTCCTCGGCTCGAAGAGTCTCTGAGTTATCTGCCTTACATTGTGATTCCCCTTATCTGATCTTTCATTCAGACAAGGTAGTCCTGCGTACTAAACCGGGGTTTTTACCTAAGGTTGTTTCTAACAGGAATATCAATCAAGAGATTTTTGTTCCATCATTATGTCCTAATCCTTCTTCAAAGAAGGAACGTCTTTTGCATAATCTAGACGTAGTCCGTGCCCTGAAGTTCTACTTACAGGCAACTAAAGATTTTCGGCAAACTTCTTCTCTGTTTGTCGTTTACTCTGGACAGAGGAGAGGTCAAAAGGCTTCGGCATAATACGTTTAGCCTATGAGACTGCTGGACAGCAGCCTCCTGAACGAATTACAGCTCATTCCACTAGAGCTGTGGCTTCCACTTGGGCCTTTAAGAATGAGGCCTCTGTTGAACAGATTTGCAAGGCTGCAACTTGGTCTTCACTTCATACTTTTTCCAAATTTTCCAAATTTGATACTTTTGCTTCTTCGGAGGCTGTTTTTGGGAGAAAGGTTCTACAGGCAGTGGTTCCTTCTGTTTAAAGTTCCTGCCTTGTCCCTCCCATCATCCGTGTACTTTAGCTTTGGTATTGGTATCCCATAAGTAATGGATGACCCGTGGACTGAACACACTTAACAAAAGAAAACATAATTTATGCTTACCTGATAAATTTATTTCTCTTGTAGTGTGTTCAGTCCACGGCCCGCCCTGTCTTTTTTGAGGCAGGTTCTAAATTTTAAATTATAACTCCAGTCACCACTGCACCCTATAGTTTCTCCTTTCTCATCTTGTTTCGGTCGAATGACTGAATATGACATGTGAGGGGAGGAGCTATATAGCAGCTCTGCTTGGGTGATCCTCTTGCAACTTCCTGTTGGGAAGGAGAATATATCCCATAAGTAATGGATGACCCGTGGACTGAACACACTACAAGAGAAATAAATTTATCAGGTAAGCATAAATTATGTTTTTTTCAATTGACCACCCGGAAGAAGCTCATCGGTGCTTAGTAGCTTGTCTACTATATGGGATCCCCCCATGCCCAGGATCACCCCGGAAGACAGCACGTTCATGCAGCAGTGAAGTTAGGAGGAGTGTTTGCGTAAAAGATACAGTTAAACTTGTTGACTGGTTTCGTTGGAGGGCGCTTCAACGGTGGTCACACTTGTAGATACGCGTAGGTATACGGCTCCTCCTTTCCATGCTTACGTGTTTGTTTCATACTTCTGTGTGGGGATGATGCCTGGTTCACCTGGCTTTGTGGCACCTTTGGATTTATTACTCATTCATCATACATTGCTTGCCTTATTAACTTTGGATTACCAATGTATAAGTGAATAACATTTGCAAATTGGATAAGTTTATCTCATCGTATCCCTCTCCTTGGTGCACCAGACTATTCAAAAGCCGGCCTGATTTGTGTGATACTAAGGGATCCCTTGTATGTGTGTGATTTTTAGCATATTAAAGTGAGTTTTGTTTTTATTGACACATTGTTCTTCTCCTTGTTATTTTAAAAAAAAAAATTCAATTGACTGTTCTTTTTATTTTGCGGGCAAAATTAGGCTCTCGAGGGCGCAAAATGCCAAAGTATATTGCGTCTTTTTTGACGTGAAGTTAAATTCGTCATTTCCGGCTTCTTAGTCAACGCCGAGTCTTTTCACAAGGTTGCGTCTTTAATGACGCTAGTGTGTCATTTCCTGATGTTGTTAGTGCCAAAAAAAATTCTGTTTGTGTTGTGCGTCATACTTGGCGCCAAATATTTTCATTATTTAAACCCCCATTCCTATATGCCTCTTGCCTTTTTTCTCTATCAGAGGGCTATGCTGTTCGCATTTTTTTCCCATTTCTGAAACTGCCATATAAGGAAATTCATAATTTTGCTTTATATGTTGTTTTCTCTTGTAAGGTGTATCCAGTCCACGGGTTCATCCATTACTTGTGGGATATTCTCCTTCCCAACAGGAAGTTGCAAGAGGACACCCACAGCAGAGCTGTCTATATAGCTCCTCCCCTAACCCCCATCCCCAGTCATTCTCTTGCAACTCTCGACAAGATAGGAAGTATCAAGAGATATGTGGTGACTTAGTGTAGTTTTACCTTCAATTAAGAGTTTGTTATTTTTAAACGGTACCGGCGTTGTACTGTTTTACTCTCAGGCAGAAATTAGAAGAAGAATTTTGCCTGGAGGTTTGATGATCTTAGCGGTTTGTAACTAAGGTCCATTGCTGTTCTCACACATAACTGAAGAGTATGGGAAGACTTCAGTTGGGGGAACGGTCTGCAGGTTACCTGCTTTGAGGTATGTTCAGTATTATTATTTCTAGAGTGATGAATAAGTTCTAGAAAATGCTGACAGAGCCTTGTGTATTTGAGGTAAGCCTGATGCAGTGATTTAACAGCGACTGGGATCATGCTTACAAAACAGGGTAATACTCATGTTAATACTCATATTACTTAGTGACAAAACGTTTACATGATTTCATAAATAGGACGTTTTTTCTCTGAGGGAGATAAGTCTTTATTTGGGGCCTAGTTTCCACATGGCTAGTCAGATACTCCTAGGAGTATTTTCTTAAGGCCCCTCTGACATCCAGTACATGGTGGGAGGGGCCTATTTTAGCGCTCTAGATGCGCAGTTTTAATTCAGACTGAGACATCCAGCTTCCCTAGAAGAGTCCTCTGGCATCTGAGGACCATTATAAAGGGTTTATTTCCTCCCTAAATCGTATTTGAGGGCAGGTAGGAGCCTCAGCAGAGCTGTGGCAAGGTGCTCAACTGTATTTTAATGGTGGTTGACGTTTTTTAAATCCAGTTTGGGGGCTAAGGGGTTAATCATCCATTTGCAAGTGGGTGCAATGTTGCTTTAGTCCCTTACACACACTGTTATACACTGGTATATTTTTACACTTTTTTCTCTTAAAGGCACAGTAACGTTTTTTTGTTAATTGCTGTTTCACCTTTATTAAAGTGTTTTCCAAGCTTGCTTGTCTCATTACTAGTCTGTTAAACATGTCTGACATAGAGGAAACTCCTTGTTCAATATGTTTGGAAGCCATTGTGGAACCCCCTCTTAGAATGTGTACCAAATGTTCTGAAATTTCTATAAACTATAAAGACCATATTATGGTGCTTAAAGATTTATCTCCAGGGGATTCTCTGACTGAAAAAAGGGAGATTATTCCATCTAGCTCTCCCCATGTGTCAGAACCTATAACTCCCGCTCAAGTGACGCCAAGTACATCTAGCGCGTCTAATTCTTTTACCTTACAGGACATGGCGGCAGTTATGAATGCTACCCTCTCAGAGGTATTGTCCAAACTGCCAGGGTTACAAGGAAAGTGAGACAGCTCTGGGGCTAGAAGTAATACAGAGCTTTCTGACGCTTTAATGCCTGTGTCCGATATACCCTCACAATACTCAGAAGCCGAGGCAGGTGAGCTTCTATCTGTGGGTGACATTTCAGACTCAGGGAAGGCGTTGCTTCAGTCTGTTTCTGAAATGACAGCGTTTAAATTTAAGCTCGAACACCTCCGCTTATTGCTTAGGGAGGTTTTAGCGACTCTGGATGACTGTGACCCCATTGTGGTTCCAGAGATATTGTGTAAAATGGACAAATAATTTGCAGTGCCTGTTTACACTGATGTTTTTCCAGTCCCTAAGAGGTTTTCGGAAATTATTACTAAAGAATGGGATAGACCTGGTGTGCCGTTCTCTCCCCCTCCTGCTTTTAAAAAGATGTTTCCCATAGATGCCGCCATACGGGACTCGTGGCAGACGGTCCCTAAGGTGGAGGGAGCAGTCTCTACCCTAGCTAAGCGTACAACTATCCCCGTCAAAGACAGTTGTGCTTTCCTAGATCCTATGGATAAAAAATTGGAGGGTCTCCTTAAGAAAATTTTTATACATCAAGGTTTTATTCTCCAACCTCTTGCATGCATTGCCCCAGTTACTGCTGCAGCGGCTTTTTGGTTCGAGTCTCTTGAGGAGGCTCTACAGGTGGAGACCCCGTTAGACGATATTTTAGACAGGATTAAAGCTCTTAAGTTAGCTAATTCCTTTATTTCTGACGCTGTTTTTCATTTAAACAAGCTAACGGCTAAGAATTCAGGTTTTGCCATTTTGGCGCATAGGGTGCTATGTCTTAAGTCCTGGTCAGCAGACGTTACTTCAAAGTCTAAGCTTCTTAACATCCCTTTCAAAGGATAGACCCTATTTGGGCCTGGCCTGAAGGAGATCATCTCTGATATTACCGTAGAAAAAGGTCACGCCCTTCCTCAGGATAGGGCCAATAAATTAAGGGCCAAACAGAATCATTTTTGTTCCTTTCGAAACTTCAAGAGCGGCGCAGCTTCAGTTTCCTCTAATGCAAAACAAGAGGGAAATTTCGCCCAGTCCAAACTAGTCTGGAGACCTAACCAGGCTTGGAACAAGGGGAAGCAGGCCAAGAAACCTGTGGCTGCCTCTAAGACAGCATGAAGGAGTAGCCCCCGATCCGGGACCGGATCTAGTCGGGGGCAGACTTTCTCTCTTCGCCCAGGCTTGGGCAAGAGACGTCCAGAATCCCTGGGCACTAGAGATTGTTTCCCAGGGATATCTTCTGGAATTCAAAGGTTCATCTCCAAAGGGGAGATTTCATCTCTCACAACTATCTGTAAACCAGATAAAGAGAGAGGCATTCTTACGTTGCATTCAAGACCTACTGGTTATGGGAGTGATCCACCCAGTTCCAAGAGAGGAACAGGGGCTGGGTTTCTATTCAAACCTGTTTATACGTCCCAAAAAAGAGGGAACTTTCAGACCTATCTTGGATCTCAAGATCCTAAACAAATTTCTCAGGGTCCCATCCTTCAAAATGGAGACAATCCGAACCATCCTCCCTATGATCCAGGAGGGTCAATATATGACTACCGTGGATTTAAAGGATGCTTATCTCCACATTCCGATTCACAGAGATCATCATCAGTTCCTAAGTTTTGCCTTCCTAGATAGGCATTACCAGTTTGTGGCTCTTCCCTTCGGGTTAGCCACGGCGCCAAGAATCTTTACGAAGTTTCTATGGTCTCTTCTGGCGGTTCTAAGACCACTGGGCATAGTGGTAGCTCCTTACCTAGACGACATTCTAATCCAGGCGTCGACTTTTCAAATCACTAAGTCCCATACGGACATTGTTCTGGCCTTTCTGAGGTCTCACGGGTGGAAAGTGAACAGAGAAAAGAGTTCTCTCTCTCCTCTCACAAGAGTTTCTTTCCTAGGAACTCTGATAGATTCAGTAGACATGAAAATATTTCTGACAGAGGTCAGGATATCAAAGCTTCTAACTTCCTGCTGTGCTCTTCATTCCACTTCTCGGCCGTCAGTGGCTCAATGTATGGAAATGATCGGCCTAATTGTAGCGGCAATGTACATAGTTCCGTTTGCCTGCCTACATCTCAGACCACTGCAACTTTGCATGCTCAATCAGTAGAATGGGGACTACACAGATTTGTCTCCTCTGTTAAATCTGGATTAAGAGACCAGGGATTCTCATCTCTGGTGGTTATCTCGAGTCCATCTGTCCAGGGGAATAAGTTTTCGCAGAACAGAGTGGACTATAGTGACAACAGATGCCAGCCTTCTGGGCTGGGGCGCAGTCTGAAATTCCCTGAAGGCTCAGGGTTCGTGGACTCAGGAGGATGCCCTCCTGTCGATAAACATTCTGGAACTATGAGCGATATTCAATGCTCTTCAGGCTTGGCCTCAACTAGCTGCGGCCAGGTTCATCAGATTTCAGTCGGACAATATCACGACTGTAGCCTATATCAACCATCAGGGGGGAACAAGGAGCCCCCTGGCAATGATGGAAGTTTCAAAGATAATTCTATGGGCAGAGGTTCACTCTTGCCATCTCTCAGCTATCCATATCCCAGGAGTAGAGAACCGGGAGGTGGACTTTCTAAGTCGGCAGACCTTTCATCCGGGGGAGTGGGAGCTCCATCCGGAGGTATTTGCCCAGCTGATTCAACTATGGGGCAAACCAGAACTGGATCTGATGGCGTCTCGTCAGAACTCCAAGCTTCCTTGTTACGGGTCCAGGTCAAGGGATCCCCAGGCAGCGCTGATAGATGCTCTAGCAGTGCCCTGGTCCTTCAGCCTGGCTTATGTGTTTCCACCGTTTTTTCTCCTCCCTCGTCTGATTGCCAAGATCAAGCAGGAGAGAGCTTCGGTGATTTTGATAGCACCTGCGTGGCCACGCAGGACTTGGTATGCAGATCTGGTGGACATGTCATCCTTTCCACCATGGACTCTGCCGCTGAGGCGGGACCTTCTACTCCAAGGTCCATTCAAAAATCCAAATCTAATTTCTCTGCGTCTGACTGCTTGGAGATTGAACGCTTGATTTTATCAAAACGTGGTTTCTCCGAGTCGGTCATTGATACCTTGATTCAGGCTCGAAAGCCTGTCACCAGGAAAATCTATCATAAGATATGGTGTAAATATCTTCATTGGTGTGAATCCAAGGGTTACTCATGGAGTAAGGTCAGGATTCCTAGGATTTTATCTTTTCTCCAAGGATTGGAAAAGGGATAATTAGCTAGTTCCTTAAAGGGACAGATTTCTGCTCTGTCTATTCTCTTGCACAAGCGTCTGGCAGACGTTCAGGCGTTTTGTCAGGCTTTAGTTAGAATCAAGCCTGTGTTTAAACCTGTTGCTCCGCCATGGAGTTTAAATTTAGTTCTTAAAGTTCTTCAAGGGGTTCCGTTTGAACCCTTGCATTCCATAGATATCAAGCTTTTATCTTGGAAAGTTCTGTTTTTAGTAGCTATCTCTTCGGCTCGAAGAGTTTCAGAGTTATCTGCCTTGCAGTGTGATTCCCCTTATCTGATCTTCCATACAGATAAGGTAGTTTTGCGTACCAAACCTGGGTTTCTTCCTAAGGTAGTATCTAATAGGAATATCAATCAGGAAATTGTTGTTCCGTCACTGTGTTCTAATCCTTCTTCAAAGAAGGAACGTCTGTTACACAATCTTGACGTGGTTCGTGCTTTAAAGTTTTATTTACAAGCTACTAAGGATTTTCGTCAAACTTCTGCATTGTTTGTTGTCTACTCTGGAAAGAGGAGAGGCCAAAAGGCTTCGGCAACTTCTCTTTCTTTTTGGCTGAGAAGCATAATCCGGTTAGCTTATGAGACTGCTGGCCAGCAGCCTTCTGAAAGAATTACAGCTCATTCTACTAGAGCGGTAGCTTCCACATGGGCTTTTAAAAATGAGGCCTCTGTTGAACAGATTTGTAAGGCGGCGACTTGGTCTTCGCTTCATACTTTTTCTAAATTTTATAAATTTTATACTTTTGCTTCCTCGGAGGCTATTTTTGGGAGAAAGGTCTTACAGGCAGTGGTGCCTTCCGTTTAAGTGCCTGCCTTGTCCCTCCCTTCATCCGTGTCCTGAAGTTTTGGTATTGGTATCCCACAAGTAATGGATGAACCCGTGGACTGGATACACCTTACAAGAGAAAACAAAATTTATGCTTACCTGATAAATTTCTTTCTCTTGTGGTGTATCCAGTCCACGGCCCGCCCTGTCACTTTAAGGCAGGTGTTTTTATTTTTTAAACTACAGTCACCACTGCACCCTATAGTTTCTCCTTTTTCTTACTTGTCTTCGGTCGAATGACTGGAGGTGGGGGTTAGGGGAGGAGCTATATAGACAGCTCTGCTGTGGGTGTCCTCTTGCAACTTCCTGTTGGGAAGGAGAATATTCCACAAGTAATGGATGAACCCGTGGACTGGATACACCACAAGAGAGAGAAATTTATCAGTATGTATGTATGTATATATATATATATATATATATATACACACACACACACACACACACATATACATCTTTAGACATGTATATATCTCAATAAAGCCCTTTGCAGCCTTTTTTTCTTTTTTTAAAGACCCTCCTGTCTTTAAACCCTTATAACTTTTGTGTGCAATATTTTGTATTTTTATTAGTGTTATTATGAGTGTAACTGTACTTTGTAATGTAGTTTTCATGTGTTTTATGCAACTTTTTAGTTTTGCAAGAGTTAACCAGAGTTCTGAAGTCACGGTAATCGCTTGCGTAAAAAAACGTTTGCGCTCCACTTGTAATCTGGCACTTTGATTTGTATCACAGTGGAAATTTTTTTAAAAGTAAATGAAAACACTTGCAGCAAGAAAATTAGATTAAAATCACCCTGTAAGCAGCTCTCTGAAAAGACACTATTTCAAGTGAGGTTTTTTACTCACAATAAAATCTATCATATAAAACAGTGATGATTTTCTATAAGTATTTTTCTATACCCTTAACATTTAAAGGGGACATGAACCCCAATTTTTTTCTAATTTACTTCAATTATCTATTTTGCTTCATTCTCTTGATATCATTTGCAGAAAAGCATATCTAGATAGGCTCAGAAGCTGCTGGTTGGTAGCTGCACATAGATGCCTTGTGTGATTGGCTCTCCTATGTGCATTGCTATTTCTTAAACAAAAGATATCTAAAACATGAAGCAAATTAGATAATAGAAGTAAATTGGAATGATGTTTAAAATTGTATTCTCTACTTGAATCATGAAATAATTTTTTGGGTTTACTGTTCCTTTAAGCTTGGTTAAGCACTTTTGTAGCTGTTGTAATGGATCACAATGTAAGTAGACATAACTGAAATATTCACAAGTAGGAAAGTATGAGGTACAGAAATTCCAAAAGTAAATCAGAATGAGTTTTATTGCAGCATGAAAATGCACATGGTAAAAATGATGTTTTATCCCATGTGCTAAACAAGAAATTAACATGTTACAAGCAGCACTATAACTTGCTTTGTCTTTTACCCTCTTGTTTTCTATATGGAATATAATGGCTGATTCTTACCTGATTTCAAATGTCACAAAATGTCTGCAATAACAATCACAGAAAGCTTTCTCTATGGTGAGCTGTGAGACTGGTGATAAGACAGTGCAATCAAATGCCACAGCGCCCACAGGCAGTTTTTTGGGGCTAAAGTTGTAAGGTGAGGGATGTTAGAAAAATAAACGGCACTGATAAGTGCCTTTACATTGCAGTCTATGTCAACAGTGTGTTCCCAGTAATATATATATGTATATTCTTATATACATATATATGTGTTAATATATGTATATACACATATTAACACATATATTATTTTTTATATATGTATATATATATATATATATATATAAAATCATATATATTTACAATTTACGGCCGTCGCTGCGCTATTTCTTATGCCGTGTCTCAAAGCATGAGAATGAGGGACCCATAGAAGCAATACACATGCATTAGCAAAGAGTCACTGCCCATGCAATGTATGCCATCACCAGCTCTCTGAGCAGATACACTGTTTAAAATTAGTCTTTATGTTGTAAACTTAAAGGGACAGTAAAGTAAAATTAAAATGTGTATGATTCAGATAGTTGATGCTATTTTAAACAACTTTCAAATTTACTTTTGCTTCATTCTGTCAGTATACTTTGTTGAAAAGCATACAGAGATAGGCTCATGAGCAGCAATGCACTACTGGGAGCTAGTTGTTGATTGGTGCCAGCACATATACCTCTTGTCTTTGGTTCAACTAATGTGTTCATCTAGCTCCTACTGCACTACTGCTCCTGAGTCTAGGTTTGCCGTTCAACAAAGGATACCAAGAAAAAGATGCAAATTTTATATTTGAAGTAAATTGGAAAGTTGTTAAAAACTGTATGCTAAATCTGAATCATAAAAAAAGGTTTCATATTTCTTTATGTATGTTTTACATGCACACTGTTTATGTTGTGTACTTAAAGGGACATGAAGCCCAATTTTTTTTCTCATAATCTAGATAAGATGCCATTTTAAACAACAATCTAATTTACTTATATTATCGCTTTTGCTTCATTCTCTTGGTATCTTTTGTTGAAGAGGTAGCAATACACTACTGGGAGAGCCAATGACAACTGGCATATATGTGCAGCCACCAATCAGCAGCTCCCGAGCCTACCTAGGTGTCATTTATAACAAAGGAAACCAAGAGAACAAAACAAAATAGCTAAAAGAAGTAAATTGGAAAGTTGTTTAAAATCACATGCTCTGAATCATGAAGAAAAAACATTTTGGATTCATGTCCCTTTAATTATGCTTCACATGCATGCTCACAAAAGCTATCAAAGGGTAAACAATGATAATTTCAAGTAATAGGTTCCACTTTATTTAGTAGCTTTCATTATTGTTTATATTGTTTGCTGCATGTTTTCACTTCTTTTTTCGCTTCTCTTATGATGCCAATTATAATTTTTAACCCTCACACTTGCCACCCTTTCAGCTGTCTCTTCAAATATGTGCACTTAGACACATTTGTCTGCACATTTGTGCAGTTGTACCTTCAATTAACAGTTTGTATGTATTAAAAGGACAGGTAGCAGGATTATTTCAATCACAGACATTCCAACCTGCAAAATCTGATTTCCGGGAGGGACCCCCCCCCCCCCAAAAAAAAAAGAGGGATGAAACTCTAATATGTTGTGCTCACCAACACCGGCCGCCTGCTATATTTTCTACTCTGTGGTTATTTAACAAATGGCCACATCAGTGTGTCTCTCTATTATGCAGTGTGTGCTGATTTTTTGACAGACCTGGGTTACTGCTGGACGTGGACGGGTTGATAGTACTCCGTCCCTTAAAACCTGGCTTCACCATTTTGTCTGAGGGTTTTTGATCACGCTAGAGCACCATGGGTAAAACATTGTCCTGGAACGTACACGTGTTTCAAACTGGAACGCACAATGGCCATATTTGAACTGGGACGCTTCACACAGCTCATAAGGATTATTTGTCCATAATAAATATGGCGGGGTACTTTTATCTGGTTTCCGGGATATTATATGTCATTTGCGGATGACAGGGAGCCGCTATTTAAATGTGGAAGACTCCCGGACCTTCCGGGAGAGTTGGGATGTCTGCAATCATATTAAAAAGATATATTTCCATAATGAATCCTTATCTTTTTTATTCATAAGCACAAGCGTAGCACTAATGAAGATATTTTTTTTTCATGATTTAATTAGATAGGGTGGGAAGTGGGCAGAGATTGATGTCACATGAGATAAAATATAATGTGCAATATCTCAGAAACAAAACCGGCACTAACGTTCGATTTTGCAGCACAAATCAGCACTAACGAATGGTATATTTGTATTCATAATATAATTACATAGGTTGCCAACTTCACACAGCTCTGCCGGAGTCAGAAAGAAAAAATAAAAAGGGAAAATTATTACCATGCATTAATACACCATTCACATAATGTACAGTATTACATTGTGAGCAAGACATATGAAAGTGTGTACACTATTTAACTATTAACTATTTTGTGTACACGCAACAATCGGTAAGGAGTGTGTACTAAATAAGTGTCCCAAATAATGCAGTTACATAATGCGCACAAATTAGCTATTTGGTGTGCACAATGTAACTGTATAATAAGGATCCCAGTCTCCTCCTCGCTTAGGTGTGGTGTGACATTGCAAACTCATATCCGCCCAAGGTAAGGCCAGACAGCAGGGGTATCTAGACAAGATGAACATTAATAATTTCCTGACCTGATCATGAACCTTATTATATTTACAGCATAGACCCTAGTAACAGTATTGGGAATCATTTGTGTTATTATTTGTAATAGATTACATGCAAAAGAGAACTTTGGTGGCAGATGTGGGTATTATGCCCTGTCTTTGTGATAAAGTAGGAAAAAAGTACACAAAGTGCAGAAGCAGGCAGAAGTTGTGTATGAATATTTCGGCACACGAAACCCTACACGCCTATTGGAGTTGGCTCTCATTATACAGTTACATTGTGCACACATATTTAATTTGTGCGCACAATGTAACTGCATTGTTTGTGACACTCATTTTGTACGCACACCTTACTTATTGTCCCATGTGCACTAAATAGTTAAATAGTGGACATCCTTTAATATGTCGTGCTCACAATGTAATAAATCATGAGCACGATGTATTAAAACGTTACATTTTCCAATTTTTTTCTTCTTCCTGACACCAAGGTGCTGTGTTCATAATATATTTCCAGCTTAAGGTTAAGAAAATGCTAAAGTAGGCAGCAGATTTCCAATTGCCTATAGATATACGGTACATTAATATTAAATTTAACACTGGTAATGGGGCCTACATAAATCTGCTTATAAAAGAGGACAGAGAAGTCTTGTCTCCCTATATTCAGCTTACACTCAGCAATTGTGTACTTTTGTTTCATGACGTATCTTCCTTTGTCCAATTGATATTCCGGCCGATAGGTGCCCAGTTCCCGAATTCAATACGCCCCCTTGATGCTATACGCTTGTGCTTCTTTTTGTGCCTGTTCCGTGCACATTCATTGAAAATGCATGCACTGTCAGAGCACAGGAAATCATACATCATACACTTTATAGACTGATGCTCGTTAAGTCAAGGGGGATCATGATCGCATCCACTGAGTACCGCAACACAGCTGTCTGCTCCAGCTGTAAATAATGAATCTTGTGATGGTTTACATCTGAGCAGAAAGTGGAGAATTGCGCATGCGCACCTTTGCTGACCTCGTGAGCGAGTCCGGATGCCTACATAGAGAGTGGGTGGGGCCGCTCTCTACGTGACTGAGTTTACAAAAAGGAAATAGAAGGGGGGAATGGAGGAAGGAGTGGTAAGCAGAAATAAATAAAATAAAAATGTATACATATTTAGGAATCAATAAATATAAAAATAAAATAGCAACTTTAATATAAAACCTATATGTATTTGGTATAGGTTTAGTAAACACCTCAACTTTACCATCACTTTAACATAGCAAGTATTACTGATAACATCTCTTTATACTAATTATATAAAACTGCAATGTTGTTATAGCAGTTTAATATGTATTCCGTAGGCCTCCACTCATCAACATTTTTAATCTATTTCACATAGCACACAATTCAAAATGTAATAGTAATTTCAAACAATTTATTGTAAATAAAAACCTATTTACATAATAAAAATGAAGTGTAAGTCAATTAGGCTTGCATTTTTTTTAATACAATAACATTTTGTATTTGTCTCTTTATTTGAGAGTAAATAAAAAATACTCAGAGGAAGCTAGAACATTTTAAGTTGAGTTTTCTATAATGCACATGTAGGGCCTGATAATAAAAACCTCTAAAAAAATTCTAAAAGTCTTGTTAGTATGGCAAGGCAAATGAAAAAAAAAAATAGGAACACAAATTTTACTTTGTGAAATCTTTATGCTGCTATGTAGTGTTCTTTATGTGAACCAGAGACTCCTATATTACAATACAAGGTCTAAAAAAAATCCCAAAGATTTTGTGTGATTTCACTTCACGCCGGCGCCGTTTTGAATATGACTCACGTAGTAAGAAACCTCTTCATGCTTTTCGGTCTTACAGTTGTAACTGTCAGAGCAGACAAGTTTTATTGCTTTAAAGCTTGTGTGAGATATGCATATAGGGAAACAGAATAGATAGGTTTAAGTGAGATGATAAAGGTATATATTGTACACCTGATGGATGGTAGGGGTAAGATAGCAAGATTACAACTTTTCTCCAACATAGGTGTGTCCGGTCCACGGCGTCATCCTTACTTGTGGGATATTCTCTTCCCCAACAGGAAATGGCAAAGAGCCCAGCAAAGCTGGTCACATGATCCCTCCTAGGCTCCGCCTACCCCAGTCATTCTCTTTGCCGTTGTACAGGCAACATCTCCACGGAGATGGCTTAGAGTTTTTTAGTGTTTAACTGTAGTTTTTATTATTCAATCAAGAGTTTGTTATTTTAAAATAGTGCTGGTATGTACTATTTACTCAGAAACAGAAAAGAGATGAAGATTTCTGTTTGTATGAGGAAAATGATTTTAGCACCGTAACTAAAATCCATGGCTGTTCCACACAGGACTGTTGAGAGCAATTAACTTCAGTTGGGGGAACAGTGTGCAGTCTCTTACTGCTTGAGGTATGACACATTCTAACAAGACGATGTAATGCTGGAAGCTGTCATTTTCCCTATGGGATCCGGTAAGCCATGTTTATTAAGATAGTAAATAAGGGCTTCACAAGGGCTTATTAAGACTGTAGACTTTTTCTGGGCTAAATCGATTCATTATTAACACATATTTAGCCTTGAGGAATCATTTATTCTGGGTATTTTGATATGATTATATCGGCAGGCACTGTTTTTGACACCTTATTCTTTAGGGGCTTTCCCTAATCATAGTCAGAGCCTCATTTTCGCGCCGGTATGGCGCACTTGTTTTTGAGGACAGCATGGCATGCAGCTGCATGTGTGTGGAGCTCTGTTACATAGAAAAGTCTTTCTGAAGGCATCATTTGGTATCGTATTCCCCTTTGGGCTTGGTTGGGTCTCAGCAAAGCAGATTCCAGGGACTGTAACGGGGTTAAATATAAAAACGGCTCCGGTTCCGTTATTTTAAGGGTTAAAGCTTCCAAATTTGGTGTGCAATACTTTTAAGGCTTTAAGACACTGTGGTGAAATTTTGGTGAATTTTGAACAATTCCTTCATACTTTTTCGCAATTGCAGTAATAAAGTGTGTTTAGTTTAAAATTTAAAGTGACAGTAACGGTTTTATTTTAAAACGTTTTTTGTGCTTTGTTATCAAGTTTATGCCTGTTTAACATGTCTGAACTACCAGATAGATTGTGTTCTGACTGTGGGGAAACCAAGGTTCCTTCTCATTTAACTATATGTATTTTATGTCATAAAAAAATTTAGTAAAAATGATGCCCAAGATGATTCCTCAAGTGAGGGGAGTAAGCATGGTACTGCATCATCCCCTCCTTCGTCTACACCAGTCTTGCCCATACAGGAGGCCCCTAGTACATCTAGTGCGCCAATACTCCTTACTATGCAACATTTAACGGCTGTAATGGATAATTCTATCAAAAACATTTTAGCCAATATGCCCACTTATCAGCGAAAGCGCGACTGCTCTGTTTTAGAAAATTCTGTAGAGCATGAGAACGCTGATGATATGGTTCCTGAAGGGCCCCTACACCAGTCTGAGGGGGCCAGGGAGGTTTTGTCTGAGGGAGAAATTTCAGATTCAGGAAACATTTCTCAACAAGCTGAACCTGATGTGATTACTTTTAAATTTAAGTTGGAACATCTCCGCGCTCTGCTTAAGGAGGTGTTATCCAATTTGGATGATTGTGATTATCTGGTCATTCCAGAACCACTATGTAAAATGGAAAAGTTCTTAGAGGCCCCGGGGCCCCCCGAAGCTTTTCCTATATCCAAGCGGGTGGCGTACATTGTTAGTAAAGAATGGGACAGGCCCGGTATACCTTTAGTACCTCCCCCCATATTTATAAAATTGTTTTCCTATAGTCGACCCCAGAAAGGACTGATGGCAGACAGTCCCCAAGGTCGAGGGGGCGGTTTCTACTCTACACAAGCGCGCCACTATACCCATAGAAGATAGTTGTGCTTTCCAAGATCCTATGGATAAAAAATTAGAAGGTCTGCTAAAGATGTTTGTTCAGCAAGGTTCCCTTCTACAACCAATTGCATGCATTGTCCCTGTCACTGCAGCCGCGTGTTTCTAGTTTGATGAGCTAGGAAAGGCGATTATTAGTAATTCTTCTTCTTATGAAGAGATTATGGACAGAATTCGTGCTCTTAAATTGGCTAATTCTTTCACCCTAGACGCCACCTTGCAATTGGCTAGGTTAGCGGCGAAAAAAAAAAATTCTGGGTTTGCTATTGTGGCGCAGAGCGCTTTGGTTAAAATCTTGGGCAGCGGATGCGTCTTCCAAGAACAAATTGCTTGACATTCCTTTCAAGGGGAAAAACACTCTTTGGCCCTGACTTGAAAGAGATTATCTCTGATATCACTGGGGGCAAGGGCCACGCCCTTCCTCAGGATAGGTCTTTTCAAGACCAAAAATAAACCTAAGTTTCGTCCCTTTCGCAGAAACGGATCAGCCCCAAGGGCTACGTCCTCTAAGCAGGAAGGTAATACTTCTCAAGCCAATCCAGCCTGGAGACTTATGCAAGGCTGGAACAAAGGAAAGCAGGCCAGGAAACCTGCCACTGCTACCAAGACAGCATGAAATGCGGGCCCCCGATCCGGGACCGGATCTGGTGGGGGGCAGACTCTCTCTCTTTGCTCAGGCTGGGGCAAGAGATGTTCTGGATCCTTGGGCGCTAGAAATAGTCTCCCAAGGTTATTCTCTGGAGTTCAAGGGGCTTCCTCCAAGGGGGAGGTTCCACAGGTCTCAGTTGTCTTCAGACCACATAAGAAGACAGGCATTCTTACATTGGGTAGAAGACCTGCTAAAAATGGGAGTGATTCATCCTGTTCCATTAGGAGAACAAGGGATGGGGTTCTACTCCAATCTGTTCATAGTTCCCAAAAAAGAGGGAACGTTCTGACCAATCTTAGATCTCAAGATCTTGAACAAGTTTCTCTAGGTTCCATCGTTCAAGATGGAAACCATTCGAACACTTCTTCCTTCCATCCAGGAAGGTCAATTCATGACCAAGGTGGATTTCAAGGATGCGTATCTACATATTCCTATCCACAAGGAACATCATCGGTTCCTAAGGTTTGCATTCCTGGACAAGCATTTCCAGTTCGTGGCGTTTTCTTTCGGATTAGCCACTGCTCCTAGGATTTTCTCATAGGTACTAGGGTCCCTTCTGGCGGTGCTAAGACCAAGGGGCATTGCTGTAGTACCTTACTTGGACGACATTCTGATTCGAGCGTCGTCCCTTCCTCAAGTAAAGGCTCACACGGACATTGTCCTGGCCTTTCTCAGATCTCACGGATGGAAAGTGAACGTGGAAAAGAGTTCTCTATCTCCGTCAACGAGGGTTCCCTTCTTGGGAACTATAATAGACTCCTTAGAAATGAGGATTTTTCTGACAGAAGCCAGAAAAACAAAACTTCTAGACTCTTGTCGGATACTTCATTCCGTTCCTCTTCCTTCCATAGCGCAGTGCATGGAAGTGATAGGTTTGATGGTAGCGGCAATGGACATAGTTCCTTTTGTGCGCATTCATCTAAGACCATTACAACTGTTCATGCTCAGTCAGTGGAATGGGGACTATTCAGACTTGTCTCCGAAGATACAAGTAAATCAGAGGACCAGAGACTCATTCCGTTGGTGGCTGTCCCTGGACAACCTGTCACAAGGGATGACCTTCCGCAGACCAGAGTGGGTCATTGTCACGACCGACGCCAGTCTGATGGGCTGGGGCGCGGTCTGGGGATCCCTGAAAGCTCAGGGTCTTTGGTCTCGGGTAGAATCTCTTCTACCGATAAATATTCTGGACCTGAGAGCGATATTCAATGCTCTCAAAGCTTGGCCTCAGCTAGCGAGGGCCAACTTCATACATCAACCATCAGGGGGGAACAAGGAGTTCCCTAGCGATGGAAGAAGTGACCAAAATCATTCTATGGGCGGAGTCTCACTCCTGCCACCTGTCTGCTATCCACATCCCAGGAGTGGAAAATTGGGAAGTGGATTTTCTGAGTCGTCAGACATTGCATCCGGGGGAGTGGGAACTCCATCCGGAAATCTTTGCCCAAGTCACTCAACCGTGGGGCATTCCAGACATGGATCTGATGGCCTCTCGTCAGAACTTCAGAGTTCCTTACTACGGGTACAGATCCAGGGATCCCAAGGCGGCTCTAGTGGATGCACTAGTAGCACCTTGGACCTTCAAACTAGCTTATGTGTTCCCGCCGTTTCCTCTCATCCCCAGGCTGGTAGCCAGGATCAATCAGGAGAGGGCGTCGGTGATTTTGATAGCTCCTGCGTGGCCACGCAGGACTTGGTATGCAGATCTGGTGAATATGTCATCGGCTCCACCATGGAAGCTACCTTTGAGACGAGACCTTCTTGTTCTAGGTCCGTTCGACCCACTCCAGCTGACTGCTTGGAGATTGAACGCTTGATCTTATCAAAGCGAGGGTTCTCAGATTCTGTTATTAATACTCTTGTTCAGGCCTGAAAGCCTGTAACCAGAAAAATTACCACATAATTTGGTATATCTGTTGGTGTGAATCTGCAGGATTCCCTTGGGACAAGGTTAAGATTCCTAAGAGTCTATCCTTCCTTCGAGAAGGATTGGAAAAAGGATTATCTGCAAGTTCCTTGATGGGACAGATTTCTGCCTTGTCTGTGTTACTTCACAAAAAGCTGGCAGCTGTGCCAGATGTTCTAGCCTTTGTTCAGGCTCTGGTTAGAATCAAGCCTGTTTACAAAATTTTGACTCCTCCTTGGAGTCTCAACCTAGTTCTTTCAGTTCTTCAGGGGGTTCCGTTTGAACCCTTACATTCCGTTGATATTAAGTTATTATCTTGGAAAGTTTTGTTTTTGGTTGCAATTTCTTCTGCTAGAAGAGTTTCAGAATTATCTGCTCTGCAGTGTTCTTCTCCTTATCTGGTGTTCCATGCAGATAAGGTGGTTTTGCGTACTAAACCTGGTTTTCTTCCAGTTTCAAAGAAGGAACGTTTGTTGCACAACTTGGATGTAGTTCGTGCTCTCAAATTTTACTTAGCAGCTACTAAGGATTTCAGACAAACTTTGTCTTTGTTTGTTGTTTATTCTGGTAAACGGAGAGGTCAAAAAGCAACTTCTACCTCTCTCTCCTTCTGGATTAAAAGCATTATCCGATTGGCTTATGAGACTGCCGGACGGCAGCCTCCTGAAAGAATCACAGCTCACTCCACTAGGGCTGTGGCTTCCACATGGGCCTTCAAGAACGAGGCTTCTGTTGATCAGATATGTAAGGCAGCGACTTGGTCTTCACTGCACACTTTTTCTAAATTTTACAAATTTGATACTTTTGCTTCTTCTGAGGCTGTTTTTGGGAGAAAGGTTTTGCAAGCCGTGGTGCCTTCCATTTAGGTGACCTGATTTGCTCCCTCCCTTCATCCGTGTCCTAAAGCTTTGGTATTGGTTCCCACAAGTAAGGATGACGCCGTGGACCGGACACACCTATGTTGGAGAAAACAGAATTTATGTTTACCTGATAAATTACTTTCTCCAACGGTGTGTCCGGTCCACGGCCCGCCCTGGTTTTTTTAATCAGGTCTGATAATTTATTTTCTTTAACTACAGTCACCACGGTAACATATGGTTTCTCCTATGCAAATATTCCTCCTTAACGTCGGTCGAATGACTGGGGTAGGCGGAGCCTAGGAGGGATCATGTGACCAGCTTTGCTGGGCTCTTTGCCATTTCCTGTTGGGGAAGAGAATATCCCACAAGTAAGGATGACGCCGTGGACCGGACACACCGTTGGAGAAAGTAATTTATCAGGTAAACATAAATTCTGTTTTCTCCAACATAGGTGTGTCCGGTCCACGGCGTCATCCTTACTTGTGGGATATTCTCTTCCCCAACAGGAAATGGCAAAGAGCCCAGCAAAGCTGGTCACATGATCCCTCCTAGGCTCCGCCTACCCCAGTCATTCTCTTTGCCGTTGTACAGGCAACATCTCCACGGAGATGGCTTAGAGTTTTTTAGTGTTTAACTGTAGTTTTTATTATTCAATCAAGATTCAAGCGTCGTCTCTTCCTCAAGCAAAGGCTCACACGGACATTGTCCTGGCCTTTCTCAGATCTCACGGATGGAAAGTGAACGTGGAAAAGAGTTCTCTATCTCCGTCAACAAGGGTTCCCTTCTTGGGAACAATAATAGACTCCTTAGAAATGAGGATTTTTCTGACAGAGGCCAGAAAAACAAAACTTCTAGACTCTTGTTGGATACTTCATTCCGTTCCTCTTCCTTCCATAGCTCAGTGCATGGAAGTGATCGGGTTGATGGTAGCGGCAATGGACATAGTTCCTTTTGCGCGCATTCATCTAAGACCATTACAACTGTGCATGCTCAGTCAGTGGAATGGGGACTATACAGACTTATCTCCGAAGATACAAGTAAATCAGAGGACCAGAGACTCACTCCGTTGGTGGCTGTCCCTGGACAACCTGTCACAAGGGATGACATTCCGCAGACCAGGGTGGGTCATTGTCACGACCGACGCCAGTCTGATGGGCTGGGGCGCGGTCTGGGGATCCCTGAAAGCTCAGGGTCTTTGGTCTCGGGAAGAATTTCTTCTACCGATAAATATTCTGGAACTGAGAGCGATATTCAATGCTCTCAAGGCTTGGCCTCAGCTAGCGAGGGCCAAGTTCATACGGTTTCAATCAGACAACATGACAACTGTTGCGTACGTCAACCATCAGGGGGGAACAAGGAGTTCCCTAGCGATGGAGGAAGTGACCAAAATCATTCTATGGGCGGAGTCTCACTCCTGCCACCTGTCTGCTATCCACATCCCAGGAGTGGAAAATTGGGAAGCGGATTTTCTGAGTCGTCAGACATTGCATCCGGGGGAGTGGGAACTCCATCCGGAAATCTTTGCCCAAGTCACTCAGCTGTGGGGCATTCCAGACATGGATCTGATGGCCTCTCGTCAGAACTTCAAAGTTCCTTGCTACGGGTCCAGATCCAGGGATCCCAAGGCGGCTCTAGTGGATGCACTAGTAGCACCTTGGACCTTCAAACTAGCTTATGTGTTCCCGCCGTTTCCTCTCATCCCCAGGCTGGTAGCCAGGATCAATCAGGAGAGGGCGTCGGTGATCTTGATAGCTCCTGCGTGGCCACGCAGGACTTGGTATGCGGATCTGGTGAATATGTCATCGGCTCCACCTTGGAAGCTACCTTTGAGACGAGACCTTCTTGTTCAGGGTCCGTTCGAACATCCGAATCTGGTTTCACTCCAGCTGACTGCTTGGAGATTGAACGCTTGATCTTATCGAAGCGAGGGTTCTCAGATTCTGTTATCGATACTCTTGTTCGGGCCAGAAAGCCTGTAACTAGAAAGATTTACCACAAAATTTGGAAAAAATATATCTGTTGGTGTGAATCTAAAGGATTCCCTTGGGACAAGGTTAAGATTCCTAGGATTCTATCCTTCCTTCAAGAAGGATTGGAAAAAGGATTATCTGCAAGTTCCCTGAAGGGACAGATTTCTGCCTTGTCGGTGTTACTTCACAAAAAGCTGGCTGCTGTGCCAGATGTTCAAGCCTTTGTTCAGGCTCTGGTTAGAATTAAGCCTGTTTACAAACCTTTGACTCCTCCTTGGAGTCTCAATTTAGTTCTTTCAGTTCTTCAGGGGGTTCCGTTTGAACCCTTACATTCCGTTGATATTAAGTTATTATCTTGGAAAGTTTTGTTTTTAGTTGCAATTTCTTCTGCTAGAAGAGTTTCAGAATTATCTGCTCTGCAGTGTTCTCCTCCCTATCTGGTGTTCCACGTAGATAAGGTGGTTTTAAGTACTAAACCTGGTTTTCTTCCAAAAGTTGTTTCTAACAAAAACATTAACCAGGAGATTATCGTGCCTTCTCTGTGTCCGAAACCAGTTTCAAAGAAGGAACGTTTGTTGCACAATTTGGATGTTGTTCGCGCTCTAAAATTCTATTTAGATGCTACAAAGGATTTTAGACTAACATCTTCCTTGTTTGTTGTTTATTCCGGTAAAAGGAGAGGTCAAAAAGCAACTTCTACCTCTCTCTCTTTTTGGATTAAAAGCATCATCAGATTGGCTTACGAGACTGCCGGACGGCAGCCTCCCGAAAGAATCACAGCTCACTCCACTAGGGCTGTGGCTTCCACATGGGCCTTCAAGAACGAGGCTTCTGTTGATCAGATATGTAGGGCAGCGACTTGGTCTTCACTGCACACTTTTACCAAATTTTACAAGTTTGATACTTTTGCTTCTTCTGAGGCTATTTTTGGGAGAAAGGTTTTGCAAGCCGTGGTGCCTTCCATTAGGTGACCTGATTTGCTCCCTCCCTTCATCCGTGTCCTAAAGCTTTGGTATTGGTTCCCACAAGTAAGGATGACGCCGTGGACCGGACACACCTATGTTGGAGAAAACAGAATTTATGTTTACCTGATAAATTACTTTCTCCAACGGTGTGTCCGGTCCACGGCCCGCCCTGGTTTTTTTAATCAGGTCTGATAATTTATTTTCTTTAACTACAGTCACCACGGTACCATATGGTTTCTCCTATGCAAATATTCCTCCTTAACGTCGGTCGAATGACTGGGGTAGGCGGAGCCTAGGAGGGATCATGTGACCAGCTTTGCTGGGCTCTTTGCCATTTCCTGTTGGGGAAGAGAATATCCCACAAGTAAGGATGACGCCGTGGACCGGACACACCGTTGGAGAAAGTAATTTATCAGGTAAACATAAATTCTGTTTTTCTGTTTAGTATTGAAAGGATTGTTATTACAGACAATTCACCTTACTACCACATACAGTGCCAGATTAGAAGTGAGGTTATTACAAGTTGAAAGTAAAAAAGCTTGTGAGTGAACGAAGACTGATGTGCGCGAGTCGAAAAAAATATTACATCAACATTATGACTTCAATGTAAGTTTAATTAATGAAAAATGTACCTGAGTAATACAGCTAAAAATAATTGATCACTTTGATAATCAGTATCTTGAAATCAATAATCAATCAATCATTATGAAAAATCAAGGAAGTTAATTATTAGGTGCAAAATTTTAATTTAGAGCAGCTATTAACTACTCATGATATATAGATATATATAGGCCAGTTTACAAGTGCAGCGGTATTTAATGTTCCAGCGAGAGTTAACTCTCCTAGAAGTAAGTTTTTTGCGCTCGTATAACAAGTTGAAAGTAAACTGTTTTCACTTGCGTGCTAACCCGACGATCGTAAAAAGCCAAACTTACAATATCATGATAATCTATTCTCCCATAGAAGTCAATGGAGCAAAAAAAGTGGAAAAAACACACTACTTGAACATAAACACGATCGCATATTCTCAAGTGCACTAACCTGACATGAAAATAAAAATATATTTCACATTCCAATGTTCTTCATATAGAAAAATGTTATATTTACAGGGAGTGCAGAATTATTAGGCAAGTTGTATTTTTGAGGATTAATTTTATTATTGAACAACAACCATGTTCTCAATGAACCCAAAAAACTCATTAATATCAAAGCTGAATAGTTTTGGAAGTAGTTTTTAGTTTGTTTTTAGTTATAGCTATTTTAGGGGGATATCTGTGTGTGCAGGTGACTATTACTGTGCATAATTATTAGGCAACTTAACAAAAAACAAATATATACCCATTTCAATTATTTATTTTTACCAGTGAAACCAATATAACATCTCAACATTCACAAATATACATTTCTGACATTCAAAAACAAAACAAAAACAAATCAGTGACCAATATAGCCACCTTTCTTTGCAAGGACACTCAAAAGCCTGCCATCCATGGATTCTGTCAGTGTTTTGATCTGTTCACCATCAACATTGCGTGCAGCAGCAACCACAGCCTCCCAGACACTGTTCAGAGAGGTGTACTGTTTTCCTTCCTTGTAAATCTCACATTTGATGATGGACCACAGGTTCTCAATGGGGTTCAGATCAGGTGAACAAGGAGGCCATGTCATTAGATTTTCTTCTTTTATACCCTTTCTTGCCAGCCACGCTGTGGAGTACTTGGACGCGTGTGATGGAGCATTGTCCTGCATGAAAATCATGTTTTTCTTGAAGGATGCAGACTTCTTCCTGTACCACTGCTTGAAGAAGGTGTCTTCCAGAAACTGGCAGTAGGACTGGGAGTTGAGCTTGACTCCATCCTCAACCCGAAAAGGCCCCACAAGCTCATCTTTGATGATACCAGCCCAAACCAGTACTCCACCTCCACCTTGCTGGCGTCGGAGTCGGACTGGAGCTCTCTGCCCTTTACCAATCCAGCCACGGGCCCATCAAGACTCACTCTCATTTCATCAGTCCATAAAACCTTAGAAAAATCAGTCTTGAGATATTTCTTGGCCCAATCTTGACGTTTCAGCTTGTGTGTCTTGTTCAGTGGTGGTCGTCTTTCAGCCTTTCTTACCTTGGCCATGTCTCTGAGTATTGCACACCTTGTGCTTTTGGGCACTCCAGTGATGTTGCAGCTCTGAAATATGGCCAAACTGGGGGCAAGTGGCATCTTGGCAGCTGCACACTTGACTTTTCTCAGTTCATGGGCAGTTATTTTGCGCCTTGGTTTTTCCACACGCTTCTTGCGACCCTGTTGACTATTTTGAATGAAACGCTTGATTGTTCGATGATCACGCTTCAGAAGCTTTGCAATTTTAAGAGTGCTGCATCCCTCTGCAAGATATCTCACTATTTTTGACTTTTCTGAGCCTGTCAAGTCCTTCTTTTGACCCATTTTGCCAAAGGAAAGGAAGTTGCCTAATAATTATGCACACCTGATATAGGGTGTTGATGTCATTAGACCACACCCCTTCTCATTACAGAGATGCACATCACCTAATATGCTTAATTGGTTGTAGGCTTTCGAGCCTATACAGCTTGGAGTAAGACAACATGCATAAAGAGGATGATGTGGTCAAAATACTCATTTGCCTAATAATTCTGCACTCCCTGTAATACCGAGACAGATACAACGCCATTGAAAAAAGATCTCCAAACCTACTAACTAAAGTTAGAGATTGAAAATTTAAAGGTGTACACACCCAAAAGAGGACAGGAACACTGAACCCACAGATTAAATGTTAGAAACTCTGCTAACTGAGTAATCTAGGATACCCACAAGCAAGCAACGCTGCTAAAGGAAAAAAGTCATAGAGGAGCAAAGAATATCTGGCCCAGATCCTGATATTGGGATCTTTGAGACAAGGCAGAGCAAAGAAAAACAGTGTAAACATTGCTTGAGCTCCCTCTGAATAGTAAGTAACATTGGACCAACAATCAACTACCTGGTAAAATCAAAGAGCTGCTAGGATAACCTCAGAGCTAGAGATCATCCCAGAAAGTAGAGTCTAACAATTCAGTGTAAATGCTTCCCAGCTCTTGACTCAGATTCTAAAAGAACTATGCTGATTGTAACTGCAGAGTGGAAAATGAATCTTCGAATTCAGGACAGACAAGAAGAGCAAAGCAACTGCCCAATCGAAGAAAGCTATTACAGAAAAATATAAATGCCACCTCCAACCTGGTAAATAGATACATTCACCCAAAACTAAGGGTGGAAGACAGAAGCAAAGAACGTATTTTTGAATATCCTCAGAGAAATGCTAAAGTCAACCGGCATTATTCTTTTTAAAAGCCAATTACTCAGAGTAAAAAGAATAGTGAGTGAAAAATCAAATCTAAATATGAGATTAAGTGAAATGGAATACAAATTCTTAGAGAGAGGATATCCAAAAAATACTTTAGGAAAAACACATATTAGAATTAAATATGGAAAATACCAAAAAGAAGGAGAAGAGGGGAGATCAGATGGTATTTGTTTCTCAATATGGCCCTTTATGTAATAATGTGTCTAAAGTCATAAGGGAACATTGGCATATTTTAAAAGAATGTAACAAACAAATTAGTATGTCTTTCTGCTAAAAACAAAGGCTACTACTCTATACTAATCTTACTTGACCTCTCTTTGACACTGTTGACCATCCCCTTCTCCTACAGACTCTCAGCTCTCTTGGGCTCTGTGACACTGCCCTCTCCTGGATTCACTCTTATCTCTCTAACACAGTGATTTTCAACCATTTTTTTGCCGTGGCACACTTTTTTACATTAAAAAAATCCTGTGGCACACTACCATCCCAAAACTTTACAAAATCACACATTGTACCCTAATACAGCATATTTATACTGTGTGTGTGTGTGTATATATATATATGTACACACTGTACTGTGCTGTTATGCCATGCCTCCTACAAACTATACGTGACATATTGACATTCATTCACAAACAATCATAATGATTGTCTGTGAATGAATGTCAATATGTCATGGTTGTAAATTATGCCTGTACTGGGAAAATTACCCCCCCCCCCCCCACTGCAAACTGGGAAAAGTGTTATATGTGGAGCACTATATATATAGGCGAGCTGCCGCTGCGCAGTTACCCTCAGTCATCTTCTCACTCAAAATAAAAAAACGTCCCAGAGTAAAAAACAAGCAAAATTTAAAAAATATGTCACACTGTTGTCAGTCTGCCGCGGCACAACTGAGGATCTCTCACGGCACACTAGGTTTTTACACTTCTTCACTGGGTAAACTTAACAGCTATGGCTTCAACTACCACCTCTATGCTGATGATACCCAGATCTACCTTTCCACCCCTGCACTCTCTCCTTCTGTCAATTCTCAGATCAGCGACTGCTTTTCTGGCATTTCCTCCTGGATGGCCTCTCACCACCTAAAAAACAGAATTTATGCTTACCTGATAAATTACTTTCTCCAACGGTGTGTCCGGTCCACGGCGTCATCCTTACTTGTGGGATATTCTCTTCCCCAACAGGAAATGGCAAAGAGTCCCAGCAAAGCTGGCCATATAGTCCCTCCTAGGCTCCGCCCACCCCAGTCATTCGACCGACGGACAGGAGGAAATATATATAGGAGAAACCATATGGTACCGTGGTGACTGTAGTTAGAGAAAATAATTCATCAGACCTGATTAAAAAACCAGGGCGGGCAGTGGACCGGACACACCATTGGAGAAAGTAATTTATCAGGTAAGCATAAATTCTGTTTTCTCCAACATTGGTGTGTCCGGTCCACGGCGTCATCCTTACTTGTGGGAACCAATACCAAAGCTTTAGGACACGGATGAAGGGAGGGAGCAAATCAGGTTACCTAAACGGAAGGCACCACAGCTTGCAAAACCTTTCTCCCAAAAATAGCCTCCGAAGAAGCAAAAGTATCAAATTTGTAAAATTTGGCAAAAGTGTGCAGTGAAGACCAAGTCGCTGCCTTACATATCTGGTCAACAGAAGCCTCATTCTTGAAGGCCCATGTGGAAGCCACATCCCTAGTGGAGTGAGCTGTGATTCTTTCAGGAGGTTGCCGTCCGGCAGTCTCATAAGCCAATCGGATAATACTTTTAAGCCAAAAGGAAAGAGAGGTAGAAGTCGCTTTTTGACCTCTCCTTTTACCAGAATAAACAACAAACAAGGAAGATGTTTGTCTGAAATCTTTAGTAGCCTCTAAATAGAACTTTAGAGCACGGACAACGTCCAAATTGTGTAACAAACGTTCCTTCTTTGAAACTGCATTCGGACACAAAGAAGGTATAACTATCTCCTGGTTAATATTTTTGTTAGAAACAACTTTAGGAAGAAAACCAGGCTTAGTACGCAAAACCACCTTATCTGCATGGAACACCAGATAGGGCGGAGAACACTGCATCCATGGATTCTGTCAGTGTTTTGATCTGTTCACCATCAACATTGCGTGCAGCAGCAACCACAGCCTCCCAGACACTGTTCAGAGAGGTGTACTGTTTTCCCTCCTTGTAAATCTCACATTTGATGATGGACCACAGGTTCTCAATGGGGTTCAGATCAGGTGAACAAGGAGGCCATGTCATTAGATTTTCTTCTTTTATACCCTTTCTTGCCAGCCACGCTGTGGAGTACTTGGACGCGTGTGATGGAGCATTGTCCTGCATGAAAATCATGTTTTTCTTGAAGGATGCAGACTTCTTCCTGTACCACTGCTTGAAGAAGGTGTCTTCCAGAAACTGGCAGTAGGACTGGGAGTTGAGCTTGACTCCATCCTCAACCCGAAAAGGCCCCACAAGCTCATCTTTGATGATACCAGCCCCAAACCAGTACTCCACCTCCACCTTGCTGGCGTCTGAGTCGGACTGGAGCTCTCTGCCCTTTACCAATCCAGCCACGGGCCCATCAAGACTCACTCTCATTTCATCAGTCCATAAAACCTTAGAAAAATCAGTCTTGAGATATTTCTTGGCCCAATCTTGACGTTTCAGCTTGTGTGTCTTGTTCAGTGGTGGTCGTCTTTCAGCCTTTCTTACCTTGGCCATGTCTCTGAGTATTGCACACCTTGTGCTTTTGGGCACTCCAGTGATGTTGCAGCTCTGAAATATGGCCAAACTGGTGGCAAGTGGCATCTTGGCAGCTGCACGCTTCACTTTTCTCAGTTCATGGGCAGTTATTTTGCGCCTTGGTTTTTCCACACGCTTCTTGCGACCCTGTTGACTATTTTGAATGAAACGCTTGATTGTTCGATGATCACGCTTCAGAAGCTTTGCAATTTTAAGAGTGCTGCATCCCTCTGCAAGATATCTCACTATTTTTGACTTTTCTGTGCCTGTCAAGTCCTTCTTTTGACCCATTTTGCCAAAGGAAAGGAAGTTGCCTAATAATTATGCACACCTGATATAGGGTGTTGATGTCATTAGACCACACCCCTTCTCATTACAGAGATGCACATCACCTAATATGCTTAATTGGTAGCAGGCTTTCGAGCCTATACAGCTTGGAGTAAGACAACATGCATAAAGAGGATGATGTGGTCAAAATACTCATTTGCCTAATAATTCTGCACACAGTGTATTCATTCACATATTTCTATATATATCACATGTGATTATATATAGGCATAGATATACGAGTATTGCATAAATATGTTTCACATGTTTTCATCTACTTAACTGCAAAGGGCTACAATGAACATATATATATATATATATATATATATGTCCATAAGTGTGTACATATGTATTTATGTGTCTGTGTATATATGTCTGTAAATACACATATACACATATAAATACATATGTGTACACATATAAACATACCACATACATATCCATCTTTAGACCTGTATATATCTCTATGTTAAAGCCTTTTGCCTGTTTTGTTTTTTTGTAACACCTGAGACCTCATATCTTTGAGCCCTTATAACTTTTTTATGCAATAATTTATTTTAATAAGTATTATTAGATGGTGTTATTATGAGTATAACTGTAAGATTCTAAAGACTTTCTACGCAGACTGTCATCAAATGTGCAGCAAACTTTTGAAGCTTGGCAAGTCTAGCAAGAGTTTAGCAATCCATTTTAAATTTTTAAAGAAAAAAAACATTCTATACACACTTATAACAATCTTGCAGCAAATTTATAAAGCAAGTCTATTCTGGAAACTTTCAATGCAGACTTGCTACAAATGTGCAGCAAACTTTTGAAGCTTGGCAAGTCTAGCAAGAGTTTAGCAATTCATTTGAAAGTTGTAAAGAAAAAAATAAACATGGTATACACACTTGTAGCATACTTGCAGCTAATTTATAAAGCAAGTCTATTTTGGAAACTTTCAATGCAGACTTGCTACAAATGTGCAGCAAACATTTGAAGCTTGGCAAGTCTAGAAAGAGTTTAACAATTCATTAAAATACATACTATGCACACTTGCAGCGAACTTGCAGAAAATTTGTAAAGCAAGTCTATTCTGGAGACTTTCAGTGCAGACTTGCTTCAAATGTGCAGCAAACTTTTGAAGCTTGGCAAGTCTAGTAAGAGTTTAACAATTCATTTGAAATTTTTAAAGAAAAAAAAATACATGCTATGCACACTTGCAGCAAACTTGCAGAAAATGTATAAAGCAAGTCTATTCTGGAGACTTTCAATGCAGACTTGCTTCAAATGTGCAGCAAACTTTTGAAGCTTGGCAAGTCTAGCAAGACATTAGCAACTCATTTTCAAACTTGCAGCAAATATACATTCTATCTGGGTATTAGCCAAACGTGAGATCTTCTGGATTTTCCAGCTTAGAACCAGAGTTCCACATGGCCTCAACTCTAAATACAACCTTATTAATTTCTGGGAGTAATATTCAATCTTGTATAATTTTAGCATCCATTATTATACCTAAGTAACTCTTTTTGCTTTACTGAGTATTAGAGTCTCTCTTGCTGCATCATTATGCATTACAATACATTGTACCAAACTATTTACTCTGTATTAGAAAGAAAAGGGGCGCCTTATAGTAAACTCTGTTTGCAAATGTGGTAAAAAGTGATTAAGAATAAAACTCACAATTGGCGCAGCCAAATTAAGGAGATAGAGATGACCAGAGTTGGGAGGCAGTATGCAGATTTAAGCAACTTTTATATTATCTGGGAAATAAAGCGTCTACTATTCTGGCCCGGAAGTTGAGGGGTAGAGTTGCCTCCTCCCGCATTTTGTCCATAAACAATGGGAACAATCTGGTGACCTCCCCCAGAGACATAGGGGAGGCCTTTGCAGCTTTCTATTCTAACTTGTACAATCTACATCAAACTGAAGAAGAGAGTACCTCCCCTCATGATAAGATTCGAGCCTTCCTAGAGGGTTTACACCTACCTACGCTGTCCCAGAAGGAGGTAGACCTGTTACTGGTCCCTTTCTCGGTCTCTGAGTTGAAGGAAGTGATTACCCAACTCCAGAATGGAAAGGCTCTGGGACCTGACGGGTTCCTTCAGATCTTCGCGGAGGGCAGAGAGAGAGGCTCCTTTAGAAGTGAACTCCTCGAAGCAAGGGTTCTCACTATCCTGAAACCCAATAAAGACCCTTCCCAGTGTGGGAGTTACCGTCCCATCTCCCTCATTAATATTGATGTAAAGCTTTATTCTAAATCGTGGGCCAACAGATTACATCTTATTGTCCCCAACTTGCTCCATCCGGATCAAGTGGGGTTCACCTGGGGAATAGAAGGGCCAGATAACACTAGCCGCATTTTAAACATCTTTTCAGAAGCAAAGACTGGAGGTACCCATGCTGGCCCTGTTGCTCGACGCAGAAAAAGCATTTGACAGGGTCAGATGGGAGTATCTTTGGGAGGCTCTCCTTAGCTTTGGGTTTCCCAGAGAGATAGTTTTGGCTATCCAGGCTCTTTATTGTTCCCCGAGCGCCAAAGTTAGAGGTCTAGGCTTTTGCTCTTCGAGTTTTCCCATAACTAATGGAACAAGGCAGGGCTGTCCTCTCTCGCCCATTGTATTTGCTTTGGCTATTGAGCCGCTGGCTCAGGCTATTAGGAACTCCCCTCTGAGTAGGGGTGTACCTTTGAGCCATCGAGAGGGGGAGATGGGTGGAGGAGGGGAAAAGATTACATTGTTTGCAGATGACATTACCCTCTTTTTGACCAACTCCCTGGGATCCCACCAGGCACTCTTTGAGATTATCTCTCAATTCAGCTCCTTAAGCTTTTATAAACTCAATCTCGCCAAAACAGAAGTGCTTGCGATCCATATCCCACAATTTGAACTAGAGATTCTTCGAGAGTCTTACCAATTTCAGTGGGCTTCGGACACTATTACCCATTTGGGAGGCCAATTAGGACCGAACATTGAAGTAGTTCGGTCAAAAAACTATGACAAACTCCTAACTGAGATTATAACGCTGCTCAATTCATGGACCTTTTGTGAAGTGTCCGGGGTGGAACGCATGGCTTCAGTCAAAATGACCATTTTACCGAAGATATTATATTATTTTCGCTGTCTACCACTAAATCTCCCCTGAGCTCTTTTAGACAAGTTTAATGCCCTGATAGCCAGACATATTTGGCAGGGGGAAAAGCCAAGAATTTCTAGGAAAATGCTACAAAGGCCCCATCACTTGGGAGGAGTTTCTCTCCCCAACATCGCCATCTATTATGAGGGAGCCCGACTATCTCACGTATCTTACTGGGGGACGACAGACATGTCACAAGGCTGGAAGAGGGTTGAACAGTTTTCCCTTCCACCTGGCGTCACTCTCAGCAATTTACCCTGGATACCGGACTACAAAAATTGATAGTTCACTTATTCAGAATCCAATAGTCAAACAAGCCCTGGACTGCTGGAAAAATATCAGACACTACTCGGAAATAGCTCCACATCCTTCCCCAATACATTTGATTACTGGTCTGCTCAGAGGTCTTCCGGATTCCCATGTCTCCCAGTGTGCAGATTTAAGCAACTTTTATATTATCAGGGAAATAAAGCGTCTACTATTCTGGCCCGGAAGTTGAGGGGTAGAGTTGCCTCCTCCCGCATTTTGTCCATAAACAATGGGAACAATCTGATGACCTCCCCCAGAGACATAGGGGAGGCCTTTGCAGCTTTCTATTCTAACTTGTACAATCTACATCAAACTGAAGAAGAGAGTACCTCCCCCCATGATAAGATTCGAGCCTTCCTAGAGGGTTTACACCTACCCACGACTGTCCCAGAAGGAGGTAGACCTGTTACTGGTCCCTTTCTCGGTCTCTGAGTTGAGGGAAGTGATTACCCAACTCCAGAATGGAAAGGCTCCGGGACCTGACGGGTTCCCGGCCGCGTTCTATATGACCTTCCGGCTAGACCTCTCGCCATTGCTCCCTCAGACCTTCGCGGAGGCCAGAGAGAGAGGCTCCTTTAGGAGTGAACTCCTCGAAGCAACGGTTCTCACTATCCCGAAACCCAATAAAGACCCTTCCCAGTGTGGGAGTTACCGTCCCATCTCCCTCATTAATATTGATGTAAAGCTTTATTCTAAATTGTGGGCCAACAGATTACGCCTTATTGTCCCCAACTTGCTCCATCCGGAGCAAGTGGGGTTCACCTGGGGAAGAGAAGGGCCAGATAGCACTAGGCGCATTTTAAACATCTTTTTAGAAGCAAATAGACTGGAGGTACCCATGCTGGCCCTGTTGCTCGACACAGAAAAAGCGTTTGACAGGGTCAGATGGGAGTATCTTTGGGAGGCTCTCCTTAGCTTTGGGTTTCCCAGGGAGATAGTTTTGGCTATCCAGGCTCTTTATAGTTCCCCGAGCGCCAAAGTTAGACTTCTAGGCTTTTGCTCTTCGAGTTTTCCCATAACTAATGGAATGAGGCAGGTCTGTCCTCTCTCGCCCATTGTATTTGCTTTGGCTATCGAGCCGCTGGCTCAGGCTATTAGGAACTCCCCTCTGATTAGGGGTGTACCTTTTGAGCCATCGAGAGGGGGAGATGGGTGGAGGAGCGGAAAAGTTTGCATTGTTTGCAGACGACATTACCCTCTTTTTGACCAACCCCCTGGGATCCCTCACGGCGCTCTTTGAGATTATATCTCAATTCAGCTCTTTAAGCTTTTATAAACTCAATCTCACCAAAACAGAAGCGCTTGCAATCCATATCCCACAATTTAATCTAGAGATTCTTTGAGAGTCTTACCAATTTCAGTGGGCTTCGGACGCTATTACCCATTTGGGAGTCCAATTAGGATCGAACATTGAAGTAGTTTGGTCAAAAAACTACAACAAACTCCTAACTGAGATTAGAACGCTGCTCAATTCATGGACCTTCCGTGAAGTATCCGGGATGGGACACATGGCTTCAGTCAAAATGACGATTTTACCGAATATATTATATTATTTTTGCTGTCTCCCACTAAATCTCCCCCGAGCTCTCTTAGACAAGTTTAATGCCCTGATAGCCAGATATATTTGGCAGGAGAAAAAGCCAAGAATTTCTAGGAAAAAGCTGCAAAGCCCCCATCACTTGGGAGGAGTTTCTCTCCCCAACATCGCCATCTATTATGAGGCAGCCCGACTATCTCACGTATCTTACTGGGGGACGACAGACATGTCACAAGGCTGGAAGAGGGTCGAACAGTTTTCCCTTCCACCTGGCGCCGCTCTCAACAATTTACCCTGGATAGCGGACTATAAAATTGATAGTTCACTTATTCAGAATCCAATAGTCAAACAAGCACTGGACTGCTGGTAAAATATCAGACACTACTCGGAAATAGCTCCACATCCTTCCCCAATCCATTTTATTACTGGTCTGCTCAGAGGTCTTCCGGATTCCCATGTCTCCTAGTGGAGACAATGGGACTTATTAAAGGTCTCTGACCTTTATCAGCAGAATACCTTACAGCTGGCCGAACCGGGACTCCAGGGAGGGGATACCCATCTTCCTCCATGTTCCTATTTGAAAGATTTAGACTGCACAAATTCCTATGCAGTTGGGGGTTCCCGTCTTCAGATCTTAGGGAAGTAACCATTTGGGAACAGAAATGGAAATCGGGTTCATCTTTGTCGAGGCCTCTATCTATGCATTATTTGCTAATTATGAAAGACGTAAGTGCAGGAAAGGTGTGGCAATTAAGGGCCTGGGAGCAGGACCTAAAAATCCAAGTCCCTGAAAAGACTTGGGCACAAATGTTCTTACTCACAAAAAAGACTTCACTGTGCCAACTCATTAGAACTTTATGTTAAAGTTTGCCTTAGATGGCACTACACCCCATTGAGATTGGCGCAGATAACCCCGTCACATTCGTCCTTGTGCTGGAGAAATTGTGGTCAGGTGGGTACGGATCGCATGTTGGGTGGTCCTGCCCAGTTTTAGAACAGCTGTGGAAAGAGGTCTTTCAGTTGTGCGAACCAAATGGGATGTCTCTCCCAAAGGAGCCTAAGGTGGCCCTCTTGAACATTTTCCCACAAAAAATACCCAAAATTCAGAGACAGCTTGCCATCTTTATCTTTGCTGCCACTAAAGTCTCAATTGCTAGAATGTGGAGACAGATGAGCTTGCCCCCCCCCCCCCCGACTGCCATTAAACAGACTATAGAGACACATGCCTTGATGGAAAGAGGATTCTACCATAACCTGAACAAAATTGAGTCATACTGGAAAATATGGGACCTCTGGGACCACAGACTGAAATTCCCTGGGGACTTATAGGCTGCCCCTTGATTAATGGAGCCTCCTTAACTGATGGGCTTCTGGCTGTGAGTTCTCTCATATGGGAGGCTTTTCCCTCTCCCTTGTCCGCCTCTCCCCTTTTTCCCTATGTTTGGCCTTTCCCTTCACTGGCCCTTCAGATTTCTCTGATCGGTGCTGTAACCCAAAGAGACATAATTTAGTTTTTAATATGCTTGTACTCAGTTCAGTTTACCTCAATAAAAGAAAAATATTCTTTAAAAAAAACAAAAAAAACCTGACAATTGGGGTGGCACTTAGAAAGTGCAAACAGGCAGGCTGACACTCTCAATAGTCAGCTAACTGGATACTTCTCCCGTATCAGGGTAGATATATTCTACTATCAGCGTCTAGACAGGAACAGGATAGTATGTAGCTTCCAGCAAACACAGGTCGGCAATGAACTGGATAAAAATCACTTGTATAGTGATAATGTACAAAATTATTTCCGTGGAAGTAAAAAGGCAGACACCTCCGTGATAAAGATTAAAAACAAGGTTTAATATTGCAACGTGTTTCTCAACCCAATATTACGGTCGTTTCATCAGGCAAAAGACATATAAAACAAGTAAAAAGACGCTTTATTTAAGCTGCCACATTGTGTTTCATTGGCTATCTGGAGTTTTCAAATCATCCAATGATGTGTGGAGGATAGCCACAACGTCCACAGAATGCAGGCACTCACTGGTCTTGTTAAAATGTAACAATTTATTTAGAAATCATTAAAAAGACATAACGTTTCGGCACCAATATGTGCCTTTGTCAAATGTCAACATGTAACCAAACGAATATGCAGCACACTTAAAATCAAACCTTGATTTTAAGTGTGCTGCATATTCGTTTGGTTACATGTTGACATTTGACAAAGGCACATATTGGTGCCGAAACGTTATGTCTTTTTAATGATTTCTAAATAAATTGTTACATTTTAACAAGACCAGTGAGTGCCTGCATTCTGTGGACGTTGTGGATTATTTTCAGAAGAGCACCGTGGCATTCAACAAATGGTGAGATTGTGCTTTCCCTCTATGGAACTGTATATATATATATATATATATATATATATATATATATATATATATATACACACACACACACACACATATGCATCTCTGTTACTTTTTGCACTATTGTATACTCTTGCTACTGCATATAAGGGGTTATTTTGAATTGAATGTTTTGGAGGGTGTTTCTTTCATTAGGTTTTTAACCTATCAGATCTAACATATACCTTTTTAAACATTATCGGCTAGATCACGAGTTTTGTCAGTAAGGCTGTGCAGTGCAAACGAGCCTTTTTTTCTTACCGCTCACTTAAGACAACGCTGGTATTACGAGTTTTCTGCAAGCCGGCGTTAGCCTCAGAAAAGTGAGCATTGAGCAAAATTTAGCTCCGCATCTCACCTCAATACCAGCGCTGCTTAAGTCAGCGGTAAGCTGGCAAAACGTGCTCGTGCACGATTTCCCCATAGGAAGCAATGGGGCTGAGCGGGCTGAAAAAAAACCTAACACTTGCAAAAAAGCAGCGTTCAGCTTCTAACGCAGCCCCATTGTTTCCTATGGGGAAATACTTTTTATTAGGATATACAAATTTTGAATATCTAACCCAATTAGTGCGAAACACTGCTCACCTTTAAAAACTTTCCCAAAAGGTTTCTGTGATAAATGAATGTGTGTAAGGTGGCGCAAATAAAAGCCATTTCTAATTAGTGGTGATATTATTCTGAATAATACAATAATGTTGTCCTTAAATAATAATAATAAAAAAAAAATTATTAAAAAAAGGGGGGATGTCGTACTGTGAATCACCAATTAAGTATAGCAGGAGTGACCTGTGTAAACTTGCTACTAGCGCATGTCAAAAAATATAAAAATAAAGTATATATGTATGTATGAACAATAAGAGTCAGTTTGTACAAATAAAATGATACAATTTATTAAACACTTTATAGTATATGTCTAAAAAAAATGATCGATTAAAAGAGTCTAAATAAAATAACACCGGTGTTTGGACTAGCTGTCTAGGAAGGTTAAATGCTCTGCTAAGTACTAATACAAAAATATCTCAATCTCCTACATGCAAATAAACTATATTGATGTAATGGCATAAAGAATGTATCTATATACAGTCTAACAAGATACTACTGCATACAAGGCTATTAAGTAACAATTGTTGTTTCTTATATTCGTTTACTATTCAATATAGCAAAATACTGCTGGACACAATTTGACTCGGTTACTAATGTTTGTTTCCTATGTTCGTTGGTCTCTGAAGATGTCCATTCTATTTACACATATAGTTATTGTTGTGATGGATACTATTATATGGCAATATAAGGGGTTTACACCTCTTTTCGGATAGCTTATGTTCCGATGCAGTAGGCAAGAACAGTAATAAGGCTAGGTGTATATAACAGTTCTTTCACCAATTAGTAGTGGTATATAGGCATATGTTCGATAGCCTTTTTTTAAATTTAAACGAACAGTAGAGATCAAAAGCAAGATATAATCATGAATATCTTAAAAGCTTCTTTTCATATGTACATACGTGTTGTCACTTTGTGGTGTCTTCTCGGATGGACAGTGCACTGTCTTCGTGATCCTTCCCCGTCGTGCAAAAGGTCCCGGTGGAGTACTGTGTCTTTTGGCCTCCGTTTACCAGGTGCACTAGCGGGGTCTTGTCTTTGGTGGTTGTAGGCTTCTTGTTATCCAAACTTCACTTGGATTAAGGAGCTGATTGCTTTCAAGCAGCTGTTGTCTTTGCAAGAATCAAATTGACTGTTTGACTCTGCACTCTCTAAAATAAAGCATTGAAACTTTGGCATGTTGGAGAGTTTAATTTTACATTTTTTTACTGTCTTTGCAAGAATCCCCGGCTGGGGATCTGTATTTGCCGGTTTAGCTTCCTCGGCACTCTCTCATCAATTGGTCAACACTATACTCCTCTGGAGCTGTTGTCTTTGCGAGGATCCCCGGTTGGGGCTTTGTATTTGCCGGTAAATTTTATCTCTATGTGTTGTCTAAACTAGCAGGGAAAGTAAGACATAGATTTTGTCAATACAGAGCAGAAATATTTTAGGCAAAGCATATATAGCAGACATTAGATATATAAACATGAAAACATAATTTAAAGCATATCTAAACATTAATTTGGCATATCAGCAAGACCCTGGTTATTCAGGTAAGCCCTGTACTTTACACAGTATGGTGGGTATGATTTTAACAATGGGTGTCTTGTTCACTTTTACCTGGGATAGTAGTGGCAGTTTACCATAATGGGTATACTCAATAGCAGGTGGGAACAAATAGAACAATACGGAATTAAAGGTGTCACCTGTTATTAATTTGGTTCCAGAGTTGGATACGACAACACCACCTTTAAAGCTTAACGGTTCATGAAAAGTGTGCTTAAACAGCTACATGTTGTTGTATCCCATGGGGGAAACAGACCCAGTACCATAACACAAAAGGTTCCTAAGCAAGGAAATATATCGATTTTGAGAAGGTCTAAGGTGGGAGTTACAAGATGATACAGCATTACCATACAGTGCAAAGTAGGACGCCTCTAGGGCACTTAAATACAAGCATCTCATAATAATCAATCATAAAATAAATAGGCCTAAGCAGAACTCCTATGATGGGGTAAATCTAGGATAGAACTAACTGTACCCATTAATTAGTAGGGCAATTAACAGATCATCTTATAGTACTTTCAATGTTGCCTAAGTGGGTAATACGGGATCCCAGGGGTATCATGCAGTTGATTCTTCTCCCATGCCGTGCACAGCAGCGCTTCCCAGGGAGTAGATCAACCTAGGGGAGGCCAATTTTATAGCAACATGCCACTATGTCCCGCATCGAATACGGAACCAAGATCACAGCTTTATAGATGCATAAATAGTTACAAGTATCCATTATGATAAGGCTCGGGAACTATCTCTAGGCTAGGCACATTAAAGTCACTCGATGAATTAGTGGGACCCTAATATAATTGTAACTATAAACAAAAATATAAATCCTAGACCTCACAATATATTTTTCCATTGTGTTACCCTCCAAGCCAAGATCAACAACTCTCTCCAGGCCATCCATGGGCCAAAGGGAGACTAATTTTATCTCTGTTCGCTGTCGAAATTAGCAAGGAAAGCAAGACATAGGTTTTGTCATTGCAGAACAGTAAATACATAGAAAAAACATACCTAACGTAACAGACATTGTATAAACAAACATGAATGTAGCATATGATAGCTATCTGAACAGTAATTGAGCTCAACATGATTGGAGTAATGAGCTGTAAAAATAAAGTCTTTCCTATAGTCCGTTAAAGTATTAAGTGTACATTTTACCTAGAAGACCTGCAATGGGTATTGCAAGGTAACTCCTAGGGTATTTGTAACAAGGAAGGCCTATTAATGCATCGGGCCTAGAACAAAAAGATAAAGTCAGCAGAGTTCAATACTTGGAGTCTATACTTATCAGATTATCCTGGAGAGGAGTCCCTGGAAGCCGAATTCATTTTACTTGAGTGGAGGCGTTGTGAGAGAGGGTTCCATTGTTCTGCCGTTGGTCTTAGCTGTGAAGACCTGGAAGGAGAGTGAGCAGCATGGCTATCCGACTGATCCCATTTCTTTAGAAGATCTTCACCTCTCGCTGGGGAATCGACTGTAAATAGAGATCCCTCTCTGTGGATAATTAACTTGGTGGGATATCCCTATCTTTATTTCAATCCTCTCGCACGTAGAGATTGGGTAACCTGGCGGAAGGTGCTCCTTTTTTGGAGGGTAAACTGAGATAGATCCGGAAATACTTGGATATGTCGCAGATGTTCAGGGAGCTGAGGTTTGGCGAATGCTGCCCTCATAAGTTGTTCTTTATAAGTAAAAAAGTAAAACCTCGCTATGACATCTCTGGGTTTGTCTTTGGGAGCATTTCTGCCCCTTGGAATCCAATGGACCCTGTCTATCAGCATGTCATTTGGATCCGAGGGAGGGGCTAGGGAGACACATAATTTCTTGACAAATGTCTCTAATTTAGCCTGCAAAATCTCTTCAGAGATGCACCGAAATCTAACATTATTGCGGCGTGACCTGTCCTCTAGGTCTGCCACTTTCTGTTCTATTTCTGAGGCATAGTCTGCAAGGTTATGAGAATGAGCAATTATGTTCTGTTGTTCAATCGCCATGTCTTCCTGTTTGCGCTCAGGTGCTTCGGTCCTTTCACCCATTTCTGCTAGGTCCTTTTTAAGGTCCGCCACTGTCCTGTAGGTCATTTAGCCTCTTGGTCAGCATATCAACTATATCTGACCTAGTGTAAGGCTCCGTCTCCTCTTCCCTTTGCTGGGACATGGGTGATTTAGGACTATCAGATCCCTCTTGACAGGAGTGAGGTGACACAGCACCTCTAGGGACAGTCGGGTCCTTAGGTTTAAAATGATCAGCTACAGAATTCCTAGACCTGGTTGATGTCTTACTTTTATTCTTAAAGGATTGAGACATTGCATGTAGAAAAAGTAGAAAGTCGTGTTTTTGACCAGAGCAAGATAATGAGGAAAAAAAAGGTGGGGGAAATACTTAATTACTGGATCTCATCCTTTAACTTAATAAAAGTATCTAGCTAGGGGAGGGCACCCAGACTCAGGCCTTTCTAGCCCTGCATGTTTGTTATATCTTTATCTTAGAGTAGTGGAGGAGGTAATTACAGTGATGCTGCATATATATATATATATATATATATATATATATAGTTATATAAGGAGGTGTTGTTCACCATCAAAGACTGTAGTGGCAGAAAAAGAAGTTTTTACAGGCCTATGTATGATGAGTCAGACAAAAGAAAACAAACAGTAATGGCTTCTGTTTACATCCTTAGGGCCACAGGTCTGGTGCAGGAAAAACAATACAGAATAGTCTATATCACTTTATCCAAAAAGTGACCTGCATAGGCTCAAAATTGCTGTTAGGTAAAATCTAGCAATCCGGAACTGAGTATTCCCTGAAAGTTATGAAAGCTGATTGTTACTCACAGCCTGCCACGTGGGATGTTTCTGAGGTTTGCTCTCTTTAAGCTCTGTCTGAGGACTGGTAACTGTCTGCCCTGCTTTCTTTTTCAGGGCTGATTATAAGCAGGTATCCCCGGTCAAAGAATCTTGCAGCTAGTGGTAATGCAAACTTCAGTCCCGGACAGTTACGAGTTCAGCTACAGGGCGCAGCCGCGGCCTTTCCTGAGGATGCTCCGGTTCTCCCCAGAGGCCTATCACGTCACTCGCAATTTCCTCTCAAATCGGATAGAATATGTCTTTAGATGTCTCCTCCAACTACCCCAGGGTTTTTGTGGGCAAATTTGCAGGGTTTTGGAGAAGTAATTCAAGTTATTTTAATTGTTTTTTGCAGAGCTCTGTCTCCACATGTCCGTTAGGCCGTAGGCTCCGCCCCCTTGCCTTATTTTTTTGTCCCGCCCTTCATTGTTTTTCATGGACACCACAACTTGGATATTGCTTGTGTACTCCCTCTACATTTTGAAAGAAAACGTAATTTATGCTTACCTGATAAAAAAAAAATATTTAATGGTGGTAAGATACAAAAAGACCTGTCCACTTTTTATATTAATCTGGCTGTAGCTCTAGTTTGCACCTCATTTTACCCTACATTGGCCTTTCCTGCTTTTTCTTGGCTATAAGTCAGACTGTGTAGACAGGTAAGTGGGATGGATTATAAGCTCTTAGTATGTTAGGTATTGTGCTCTTGAAATTAATTTTTTGCTTAAGATTTTGCTACAATAAATAAAATATAAACTGTGACTTCCAGTTTGCAAATAAAAATTGTCCTGATAATTTTTTGCTGCCACAGTGCTGGTGAAACTATTACCCATGGCTAACACATTACATATTCCACAGATTCTAGATCCACATTTGCTATATATATATATATATATATATATATATATATATATATATATATATATATACAGCGGCGGCAGATCAGATACTGCTGTAAGTCGGATAAACTGGCGATGTTCAGAAATGTGTGGATATAGACATTTCTGGAGTCGCCAGTGACTTACGACACTTTATAAACTGCTGATGCCTAAGTAAAAAACAAAAAAAATGTTACATCGTCTGTAAACGTCTATCCCGCCTCCTAAATATAAACCCAAAATGTCAAAACCCCTATTTCTTTCTTAATACAGGGAGAGTCCACAGCTGCATTCTTTACTTGTGGGAAATACTGAACCTGGTCACCAGGAGAAGGTAAAGACACCCCAGCCAAATGCTTAAATACCTCCCCCACTTCCCTCATCCCCCAGTCATTCTTTGCCTTTCATCACAGGAGTTTGGCAGAGAAGTGTCAGAAGATTTCGGAGTAGTTACTTATGGAGGGTAGTACCCTTTGAGATGGGACTGGAGTTTTAAGTAGTCTTGTCAGCCTGGAGATGCAGGGAGAGTCTTTCTGCAAAACCATCCAGACTCATATTAACAGCTCCTAAGCAATCAGCGTTGATGAGTTTCACTGCCTGCTTTTCTTTACTCAAGTCCATGGCAGAAGCGCTGCTACAATCTGTCAATCTTGAAGGACTGTGTTTCTGTTCCACAGCATAGATTCCGTAAGATCGTTTAAATTTTTACACATTTTGCAAATGCTAGAAGACAGGGTCACAGTGTGGCTCCTTTTATCTATATGGAATCAAGGGTTAATATCTCCTGAGGGGGGTTATAAAGATTTGGGTTTAATCATATATGCTTTATTTGATTTTATGCTGCTTTTTGTGTAAGATGTTTATGGGCTCATAGGCTGAGATGGAACATACAGGTTTCACTTTCACTTTTACGGTTGCTCAGCTTTAAAACTTGGCGCGCTTTTTCTCATATCAGGGATGGTCCTGTATTGCGCACCATGTGACCGGATTGGTTGAGGCTTCCATTGACCGAGTTACTACTGGAGAGGAGTTTTATCTCTGTTCTGTCTGGGTCATAGGAGATGGTGAGTGCCGCAGCTGTTGGGGTATAAAGGTGCAATTTTTTTAAATTTAAAATAGTTTGTTTTTTCTGTAGTCCGCATATCATACTTTAGCTATAGAGAATACTGATTCATTAGAGGGTTCTCCCTCTATTTCAAAGAGTAATGCCTTTTTATATTGTGAGGGAGCTCTGGAATATCCGCCCTCTCAATTATGTTCCATATGCCTTTTGATAAGGGGATTATATCAAATAAGGTTGACATGTTTGATACCACTGAGCCGCCCGCCTCTGAGGAGTCCTCGTCCAGTGAGGTGCACACCCTACATGCATCTTTTTATACACATGCAGCTTCCTATTGCACTGCTAATCCTCCATCTGGAGGGGGCCTTTTTTCACCAGATGTTACTGCGCAGTTTCATACGGCGGTGTCTGCGGCTATTAGTGCTTTCCCTCACACTGCTAAATGCAAGCTATAGGTTAAATCTTGTACTTCTGCCCAGGGGGCATCATGTAATTTGTCAGATATATCTGATCGGTTATCCAAGGATGAGGTTCTTTCTGAAACTTTAGAGTATGAACTTTCAGGGTTGAAGTCTGCTGCCTATAATCCTCCGCCTGTGGAGAATCCAGTTTTTAGATTTAGGACAGTGCGTTCACGCTTTCTACTAAAGGAGGTTTTAACTATATTAGAGGTTTCAAAGGCCGAGCTGCCAGACGAACCTCTGGGTCCTAAATTTGATGGCATCATTATTAAGGACGAGTGGGACAGGATAAGATTCCTCTTCATCGTCGTCTACCTATTAAGGATCCCGGTTCTGGGCTCTCTATGAGGGTGGGTTTTCTTTTTCCCATCCCTACTTGGTTGGCACTATTTTTACGCTTGCCACACATAATACTAACCCATGTGAGGATAGTTCGTCGTTCATAGAGCCGCCAGATATAAGGATGGAAACTCTGTTGAAGAGGGTGTTTCAACCTAGGGGATATTTTCCTTTACTGACGGCGCTTGTCACCGCAGTTGCTGGAGCGGCTACCTTTTGATGCGTCTCTTTCTCAAAATTGATTGAGGTGGAGGGTTTTTTCAGGAAAGAATTACGGCCTTCTGGGTTACTAATTCTTTTATCTGTGCTGTTATTACACAGGTTAATTAGCCTAAGGCTAAGACTTCAGGTTTTCTGTTCAGGCTGACAGATATAACTTTTAAATCCAGTCTCTTCCCCTCTCCTTTAAGGGAAAGAGTTTGCTTGACTATCTCCACGGTTTCAGGGGTGCCTTCATGCAGTAAGATAAGGAGAACAAATCTAAGGGACAAAGTTCGTCTAATTTCGTTCCTTTAGTTCTGATAAAAGCCCAGCGTCAGAGACCTCCGCTAACCCAGAGCAAACCAAGAGTTCTTGGAAGCTGGATCAGTCCTGGAATAGATCCAAGCAGAGCAAGAAGCCCACCGAGACTAAGTCAGCATGAAGGGGCATCCTATTTTGGATCGTGTAGGGTGCAGACTGTCGCTCTTTCAAAGGCTTGGTTCTTGGGTCCTGGAGGTCATAGCTCAGAGTTACAAGATAAAATCTCATCCACCCAGGGGCAGATTCATTCTCTCAACCTGTCTTCAAGACTAGGAAAGAGGGAAGCCTTTCTGGGGTGCGTAAGGGATCTGTCCTTCTTTGGAGTCATTGTCCCAGTACCTATCGCAGAGAGAGGTTTGGAAAACTATTCAAACATGTTCGTGGTCCCAAAGAAGGAGGGAACTTTCTGTCCAGTGCTGGACCTAACGTGCTTAAACAAATTTCTAAATGTTCCCTTTGTCAAGATGGGGACAATAAGGTCCATCCTTCCCTAATTCAGAAAGGACTCTATAGATCTGAAGTAGGCATCCTTCACCTTCCAATCTACAGAGAACTGTTTGCGTTCCTGGACCAGCACTTCCAGTTCATTGCACTTCCGTTTGGTCCAGCTACTGCTCCAAAAATTTTTACGAAAGGTTCTAGGGGCTCCTCTAGCAGTCGCCAGAACCCGGGGTGTAGCAGTAGCTCCCTACTTGGACAATATTCTGGTACAAGCACCATTGTTTCGTCTGGCGGAAGACCATTCAGAATCTCTCCTTTGTCTTTTTTGATCCCACGGAGAGAAGATAAATAGAGAAAAGAGTTATCTTATTCCAAGCACCAGGGTGGAATTCCTGGGTACGATAATAGTCTCCATAGACATGAGAATATTTCTAACAGACCAGAGAAGTTGCGAGCTAGCTTCAACATGTCTTGCCCTTCAGACTTCCTTAAGGCCATCTGTGGCTCAGTGTATGGAGGTGATTGGTCTCATGGTGTCTAGCATGGACATCGGTCTCTTTACCAGGTTCCACCTCAGGCGACTGTGCATACTGAGGCAGTGGAACGGCGATCATTTGTATTTGTCTCAACAGATTTCTCTGGACAACCAGTCGAGAGAATCGCTCTCTGGCTCTGTCTGGATCACCTGTCCCGAGGGACACCCTTTTTAAGACCATCCAGGGTGACTGTGACTACGGACGCAAGTCTGTCAGGATGGGGAGCTGTTTGGGGCGCCAAGAAGGCGCAGGTTCTGTGGCCACAGGAGGAGAGCTCCTTCCCGTTCAACATTCTAGACCTTCGGGCAATATTCAATGCTCTGAAGGCTTGGCCCCAACTGGGTTCGTCCTAATTTATCTGCTTCCAATCCGACAATATAACCTCGGTGGCTTACATCAACCATTAGGGGGGAACAAGAAGCTCCCTAGCAATGAGGGAAGTATCTCGGATTTTGGAGTGGGCGGAGATCCACAAATGTGCGCTGTCAGCGATCCACATTCCGGGTGTGGACATCTTGGAAGCGGATTTTCTCGGCAGACAATCCTTTCATCCAGGGAATGGTCTCTCCGTCCCAAAGTGTTTGCAGAGATATGCAACAGGTGGGGAATGCCGGAGATAGATCTCATGGCGTCCCATCTCAATACCAAGCTAACCAGATATGGGTCGAGGTCCAGGGATCCTCAGACGGAGCTAATAGATGCATTAGCTGTGCCTTGGAGGTTCAATCTAATTTCTCTTTTCTTTCCATTTCCACTCCTTTCTCGAGTGGTGGCTCAAATCATACAGGAGCAGGCATCAGTGATACTCCATCAGTGATACTCCATCGTGGCCGCAAAGGATATGGTTCGCAAATCTAGTGGGGATGTCATCATCTCCTCCTTAGAGGTTACCTTGTTGCAGGGATCTGCTGGAACAAGGCCCCTTTCTTCATTAAGATCTAGATTCTCTGAGGCTGACTGCGTGGAGATTGAATGCTTAGTCTTAGTCAAGAGAGGGTTTTATGAGAGAGTTATTGATACTCTCATTCAAGCTCGTAAGCCGATTACTTGTCACATCTATCATAAGGTGTGGAGGACCTACTTATTCTGGTGTGAAGAGGGTGGTTTGTCCTGGCACAAAGTAAAGGTTGCCAGGATTATTTCTTTTCTCCAGGATGGACTGGAAAATGGCCTCTCAGCTAGTTCCTTGAAGGGACAGATTTCGTCCCTGTCTGTTTTACTGCACAAGAGGCTCGCTGAGCCTCCAAATGTGCAGTCTTTTGTTAAGGTTCTGACTAGGATCAGGCCGGTGTTGAGATCTAATGCTCCTCCTTGGAGTTTAAATCTTGTTCTTAAAGTTTGCAACAGGCTTCATTTGAGCCTATGCAGGAGGTTGATATTAAGTTATTGTCTTGGAAGGTTCCTTTTTCTACTAGATTTTGCTGCCTTGCAATGTGACCCTCCTTATCTGGTGTTCCATGCTGATAAGGCTGTTCTACAAACTAACTGCTAGATTATGAGTTTTGTCGGTAAAGACTTGCGTTGCTAACGAGCCTTTTTTTTCCAGCGCTCACTTTAAACAACGCTGGTATTACAAGTTTTCTGAATGGCTGCGTTAGCCTCAGAAAAGTGAGCGTTGAGCAAATTTAGCTCCACTTCTCACTGTAATACCAGCGTATTCCGATTGGCTGATAGGATTCTATCAGCCAATCGGAATTAAGGACAGGAGCTGGATTCCGCCCAAGCAAGTATCCGAGATACTTCTTCCATAGCCAGAGGACTGTGAGTCCCCCCTTGATGATTGACATATGCCACGGTTGTGACATTGTCCGTCTGAAAACAAATGAATGATTCTCTCTTCAGAAGAGGCCACGACTGAAGAGCTCTGAAAATCGCACGGAGTTCCAAAATGTTGATAGGTAATCTCGCCTCCCGAGATTCCCAAACCCCCTGCGCTGTCAGAGACCCCCATACAGCTCCCCAACCTGTCAGACTCGCATCTGTTGAGATTACAGTCCAGGTTGGAAGAACAAAAGAAGCCCCTTGAACTAAACGATGGTGATCTGTCCACCACGTCAGAGAGTGTTGTACAATCGGATTTAAAGATATTAACTGTGATATCTTTGTATAATCCCTGCACCACTGGTTCAGCATACAAAGCTGAAGAGGTCACATGTGAAAACGAGCAAAGGGGATCGCGTCCGATGCAGCAGTCATAAGACCTAGAATTTCCATGCATAAAGCTACCGAAGGGAATGATTGAGACTGAAGGTTTCGACAACCTGAAACCAATTTCAGACGTCTCTTGTCCGTCAGAGACAAAGTCATGGACACTGAATCTATTTGGAAACCTAAAAAGGTTACCTTTGTCTGAGGAATCAATGAACTCTTTGGTAAATTGATGCTCCAACCATGTTCTTGGAGAAACGACACAAGTCGATTCGTATGAAATTCTGCTAAATGTGAAGACTGAGCAAGTACCAAGATATCGTCCAAATAAGGAAATACCACAATACCCTGTTCTCTGATTACAGATAGCAGGGCACCGAGAACCTTTGAAAAAATCCTTGGAGCTGTTGCTAGGCCGAACGGCAGAGCCACAAATTGGTAAGGCTTGTCTAGAAAAGAGAATCTCAGAAACTGATAATGATCTGGATGAATCGGAATATGCAGATATGCATCCTGTAAATCTATTGTGGACATATAATGCCTTTGCTGAACAAAAGGCAGAATAGTCCTTATAGTTACCATTTTGAATGTTGGTATCCTTACATAACGATTCAATATTTTTAAATCCAGAACTGGTCTGAAGGAATTCTCCTTCTTTGGTACAATGAATAGATTGTAGTAAAACCCCAGACCCTGTTCCAGAACTGGAACTGGCACAATTACTCCAGCCAACTCTAGATCTGAAACACATTTCAGAAATGCTTGAGCCTTCACTGGATTTATTGGAATGCGAGAAAGAAAAAATCTTCTTGCAGGAGGCCTTACCTTGAAACCTATTCTGTACCCTTGTGACACAATGTTCTGAATCCAAAGACTGTGAATCGAATTGATCCAAATTTCTTTGAAAAATCGTAATCTGCCCCCTACCAGCTGTGCTGGAATGAGGGCCGCACCTTCATGTGGACTTGGGAGCTGGCTTTTGCTTTCTAAAAGGCTTGGATTTATTCCAGACTGGAGATGGTTTCCAAACTGACACTGTTCCTTTAGGGGAAGGATCAGGCTTCTGTTCCTTATTCTGACGAAAGGAACGAAAACGATTAGCAGCCCTATATTTACCTTTAGATTTTTTATCCTGAGGTTAAAAAGTTCCTTTCCCCCCAGTAAAAGTTGAAATAATAGAATCCAACTGGGAACCAAACAATTTATTACCTTGGAAAGAAAGGGAAAGCAAAGTTGACTTAGAAGACATATCTGCATTCCAAGTTTTAAGCCATAAAGCTCTTCTAGCTAAAATAGCTAAAGACATATACCTGACATCAACTCTAATGATATCAAAGATGGCATCACAAATAAAGTTATTAGCATGTTGAAGGAGTTTAACAATGCTATGAGTATTATGATCTGACACTTGTTGTGCCAAAGCCTCCAACCAAAAAGTGGAAGCTGCCGCAACATCAGCCAAATAAATAGCAGGTCTAAGAAGATTACCTGAACATAAATAAGCTTTCCTTAGAAAGGAATCAATTTTCCTATCTAAAGGATCCTTAAAGGAAGTACTATCTGCCGTAGGAATAGTAGTATGTTTAGCGAGAGTAGAGATAGCCCCATCAACTTTAGGGATTTTGTCCCAAAACTCTAATCTGTCAGACGGCACAGGATACAATTTCTTAAACCTTTTAGAAGGAGTAAATGAATTACCCAGATTATTCCATTCCCTAGAAATTACTTCAGAAATAGCATCAGGGACAGGAAAAACTTCCGGAATAACTGTAGGAGGTTTAAACGCTTAGTAGATTTAGTATCAAGAGGACTAGATTCCTCCATCTCTAGTGCGATTAAAACTTCTTTAAGTAAAGAACGAATAAATTCCATTTTAGATAAATATGAAGATTTATCAGTGTCAATATCTGAGACAGAATCCTCTGAACCAGAAAAATCATCATCAGAAACAGACAAATCAGAATGATGATGTTCATTTAAAAATTCATCTGAAAAATGAGAAGTTTTAAAAGACCTTTTACGTTTACTGGAAGGAGGAATAACAGACATAGCCTTCCTAATAGATTTAGAAACAAAATCTCTTATATTAACAGGAACATCCTGAGTATTAGATGTTGATGGAACAGCAACAGGTAATGGTATATTACTAATGGAAATACTATCTGCATTAGCAAGCTTATCATGACATTCATCACAAACTACAGCCGGAGGGACAGATACCACAAGTTTACAGCAGATACACTTAACTTTGGTGGAACCAGCATCAGGCAGCGTTTTTCCAGAAGTAGCTTCTGATCCAGGGTCAATCTGAGACATCTTGCAATATGTAAGAGAAAAAACAACATATAAAGCAAAATCTATCAAATTCCTTAAAAGGCAGTTTCAGGAATGGGAAAAAATGCCAATGAACAAGCCTCTAGCAACCAGAAGCAAATGAAAAATGAGACTTAAATAATGTGAGAAAAAAGGTGGAGACATAAATGACGCCACATCCGGTAACGCCGACATTTTTTGGCGCAAAATGTCAAAAAAATGACGCAAACACAAACAACTTCCGGCGACAAGTATGACGCCGGAAATGACATAGAAATTTTTTTGCGCCAAAAAAGTCCGCACCAAGAATGACGCAATAAAATGAAGCATTTTCAGCCCCCGCGAGCCTAACAGCCCACAGGGGAAAAAGTCATTTTTTAAGGTAAGAAAAAATGTTTAATTCATATGCATTATCCCAATAATGAAACTGACTGTCTGAAATAAGGAATATTGAACATCCTGAATCAAGGCAAATAAATGTTTAAACACATATATTTAGAACTTTATATAAAAGTGCCCAACCATAGCTTAGAGTGTCACAAAAAATAAGGCTTACTTACCCCAGGACACTCCTCTACATGTAGTAGAAAGCCAAACCAGTACTGAAACGAGAATCAGTAGAGGTAATGGTATATAAGAGTATATCGTCGATCTGAAAAGGGAGGTAAGAGATGAATCTCTACGACCGATAACAGAGAACCTATGAAATAGATCCCGTACAAGGAGACCATTGAATTCAATTAGGCAATACTCTCTTCTTATCCCTCTGACATTCACTGCAACACTGAGAGGAAAACCGGGCTCCAGCCTGCTGCGAAGCGCATATCAACGTAGAATCTAGCACAAACTTACTTCACCACCTCCATGGGAGGCAAAGTTTGTAAAACTGATTTGTGGGTGTGGTGAGGGGTGTATTTATAGGCATTTTGAGGTTTGGGAAACTTTGCCCCTCCTGGTAGGAATGTATATCCCATACGTCACTAGCTCATGGACTCTTGCTAATTACATGAAAGAAAGAGCTGATTACTTTGGGGCAATGCCCTGCAAAAAGCCCTTTTTAGGGCTGGTAAAAGAGCTGATTACTTTGGGGCAATGCCCCGCAAAAGGCCCTTTTAAGGGCTATTTGTAATTTAGTGTAGGGTAGGGAATTTTATTATTTTGGGGGGCTTTTTTATTTTATTAGGGGATTAGATTAGGTGTAATTAGTTTAAAATATTGTAATTTCTTTTTTATTTTCTGTAATTTAGTGTTTGTTTGTTTTTCGTAATTTAGTTTATTTAATTTAATTGTATTTAATTGTAGGTAGTTTAGGTAATTAATTTAATTATAGAGTAGTGTTAGGTGTAATTGTAACTTAGGTTAGGGTTTATTTTACAGGTATATTTGTATTTATTTTATCTAGGTAGTTATTAAATAGTTAATAACTATTTAATAACTATTCTACCTAGTTAAAATAAATACAAAGTTGCCTGTAAAATAAAAATAAATCCAAAAATAGCTACAATGTAACTATTAGTTATTTTGTAGCTATATTAGTTTTTTTTTATAGGTAAGTATTTAGTTTTAAATAGGAATAATTTATTTAATTATAGTAATTTTATTTAGATTTATTAAAAATAGATTTAAGTTAGGGGGGTGTTAGGGTTAGACTTAGGTTTAGGGGTTAATACATTTAATATAGTAGCGGCGATGTTAGGGACAGCAGATTGGGGTTAATAACAAATTTTATAGTGTTTGCGAGGCGGGAGTGCGGCGGTTTAGGGGTTAATACATTTATTATAGTGGTGGCGACGTTGGCTGCAGCAGATTAGGGGTTTATAAATTTAATATAGTTGCGGCGACGTGGGGGGCAGATTAGGGGTTAATAACTATAATGTAGGTGTAGGCGATGTTAGGGGCAGCAGATTAGGGGTTCATAGGTATAATGTAGGTGGTGGCGATGTCTGGAGGCAGATTAGGGGTTAAAAAATGTGTTTGTGTGTTTGCGATGTGGGAGGGCCTTGGTTTAGGGGTTAATAGGTAGTTTATGGGTGTTAGTGTACTTTGTAGCACTTTAGTTAAGAGCTTTATGTTCCGGCGTTAGCCCATAAAACTCTTAACTACTGACTTTTAAATGCGGTAGGAGTCTTGGAGGTAGAGGCTGTACCGCTCACTTCTTCCGAGACTTGTAATACGGGCGTTAGGAAAATCCCACTAAAAAGATAGGATACGCAATTGACGTAAGGGGATTTGCAGTATGGAAAAGTCGCTGCTTTTTAAGGCTAACACCAAACTCGTAATCCAGCCGTAAGTTAGGATTTCTTCCTAAGGTTGTGTCAAATCACAACATCATTCAAGAAATTGTGGTTCCTTCCTTATGTCCTAATCCTTCTTCATCGAAGGAACGTTTACTGCATAATCTGGATGTGGTTCGTGCCTTAAAATTCTATCTTCAGGCTACGAAGGAATTTAGACAAACTTCTTCTCTGTTTGTTATCTATTCTGGGAAGTGTAGGGGTCAGAGGGCCTCTTCGACTTCCTTATCTTTTTTGGTTGAGGGGTATCATCCGCTTAGCATATGAGTCAGCGGGTTTTAAGCCTCATCAGAGGTTTATGGCTCATCAGAGGATTATGGCTCATTCTACGAGAGCAGTGGCTTCCTCTTGGGCCTTCAAAAATGAGGCCTCTATGGATCAGATCTGTAAGGCGGCTACCTAGTCCTCCTTACATACTTTTTCCAAATTTTACAAGTTTGATGTTTTTTGCTTCTGCTGAAACAGCCTTCGGGAGAATGGTTTTGCAGGCTGTGGTGCCCTCAGATTAGGGGCCGTCTCTGTTTTTTACCCTCCCGTTAGCATTCAGTGTCCACTGGAGCTTGGGTATAATTTCCCACAAGTAAAGAATGCAGCTGTGGACTCTCCCTGTATTAAGAAGGAAAACATAAATTATGCTTACCAGATAATTTCCTTCTGTACAGGGAGAGTCCACAGCTCCTGCCCGTGTTCTCCGATGGGTGGCCCTAAATTTTAATTTATTCATCTGGCACCTTTTTCACCCTAATATTTCTTCTACTGTTCCTTGTTCCCTCGGCAGAATGACTGGGGGATGAGGGAAGTGGGGGAGGTATTTAAGCCTTTGGCTGGGGTGTCTTTGCCTCCTCCTGGTGGCCAGTTTCAGTATTTCCCACAAGTAAGGAATGCAGCTGTGGACTCTTCCTGTACAGAAGGAAAGGAAATTCTGGTAAACATAATTTATTTTATCCGCCATCCCCCACCCCACATCACAACTAATAATAAACGTGATTAACCCCTAAACCCCCATCCCCCCACAACGCAATATACCCAATAAATGTATTAACCCCTAATCCGCCATCCCCCCACATCGCAAACTACCTAATTAATGTATTAACCACTAATCCACCATCTCCCCACATCACAAAGTATCTAATTACACTATTAACCCCTAATCCGCCAACCCCCACAACGCAATCTACCTATTAACACTATGAACCTCTAAACAGCCAACCATCCACAACGCAATATACATAATTAACCTATTAACCCCTAAACTGCCATCCCCCCACAACGCAAATAACTAATCTAATCACTAAGCCCCCTAAGCTAAAATAAATCCCTAATTTAAAAAAACCGAGGCAAAGAAATAAAAAAAAAGTCTAACCCCGAAATAGGTACTCACCATTCCTGAAGTCCAGCGGTGAAGGTATTCTTCCTGTCAGCTCCATCTTCATACAGCGCGGGGACATCTTCTTTCTTCATCCGAAGTGAAGGCTGTTGCGGGAGGCACGATACTACTGCAGCACGGCTTACAACAAGGCCTACCACATGTAAACGGAGGCGCCGTGGCTTCTTAGCATCCTCAACTGCCGGACTCTGGATCCCTACCAATTGACCTAAAGCACTTACCGGAACTATTCTATAGAGATTGTGGCTAATCAGAACATCGGCGGTAGTGACGAATATCATCAAAGTGAGTACAACTATGCAGCGACGCACAGCCCCGCAATAAGGGCCCATGCACGAGAACACTCACCTTATTAAGCAGGCTTATTAACTATGATATAAAGGGACAGCTGCACGAAAATATACCTGCACATAAACTTAATCGTTAACTATACTATGAGCTCACAGCACAGAGGATCAAACTGACATGAAGTAGGGCCTGAGCAGACACCATCATAGCCATTCTCCCACGTGGCCAGGCTTTCAGATTCGAGCAACAAGTCAGAGGCCTGTGTTTCCATAAAACTCACTCAGGGGCTGCAGTGTCAAGCAGACTTATTTCCTCCCCCCCCCCCTTAATACTCGGACAGTATAGCAGCCAAGCCTCTGTTTCTTCTCTGGGCCAAACCGACATCTGTAGCTATACACTACTATCTACTGCCTTTTCATGGCTTCAAAGAGGGGGGCCAGAACTGAAAAATCCAATAAAGGGGTAACTGCAGCCACACCTAAAGTACATTCCTTTTTCAAAACTATGGAGAACCCTATGACAAGTGCATCAACCTCACCAACCAAGACACCTCCTGCACAAACAGATACTCCACTGGAGGAAACAATACCCTCACTAAGGCAGACATACTAGCACTCCCATCTAAAGAGGACTTCACTAGCTTCATTGCCCAGGTGAGCTCCATGATTAAGTCAAGCCTCACAGAGGTTAAAAAAGAAATCAGTGAAATAGGTAACATAATTGTGCAGCTGGAAGAAAGCCTGGAAAGCACGGATAAACTCTTAGATCAACAGATTCAACAAACTACCTGCAACTCTAACATTATTCAACAATTGCAAGATCAGGTCGAAGACCTGGATAATAGAGGCAGGCGCCAAAATATTAGAATACGAGGGGTTCCTGAATCTATTAAAACCACTGATCTATTGCCTTATCTTCAAAAGTTGTTTAATAGGTTAATGGACGGTGAAAAGCAGGATGGCAACTGCATAGAATACCAATTGGACAGATACCACCGGGCCCTGCGGCCTCCACCTAAAGATACAGCACCACCACGGGACATTATACTGAAGTTCACAAACTTCAAAGAAAAAGAAAATATTCTTTCTTTCATGTAATTAGCAAGAGTCCATGAGCTAGTGACGTATGGGATATACATTCCTACCAGGAGGGGCAAAGTTTCCCAAACCTCAAAATGCCTATAAATACACCCCTCACCACACCCACAATTCAGTTTTACAAACTTTGCCTCCGATGGAGGTGGTGAAGTAAGTTTGTGCTAGATTCTACGTTGATATGCGCTCCGCAGCAAGTTGGAGCCCGGTTTTCCTCTCAGCGTGCAGTGAATGTCAGAGGGATGTGAGGAGAGTATTGCCTATTTGAATGCAGTGATCTCCTTCTAAGGGGTCTATTTCATAGGTTCTCTGTTATCGGTCGTAGAGATTCATCTCTTACCTCCCTTTTCAGATCGACGATATACTCTTATATATACCATTACCTCTGCTGATTCTCGTTTCAGTACTGGTTTGGCTATCTGCTATATGTAGATGAGTGTCCTGGGGTAAGTAAGTCTTATTTTCTGTGACACTCCAAGCTATGGTTGGGCACTTTGTTTATAAAGTTCTAAATATATGTATTCAAACATTTATTTGCCTTGACTCAGAATGTTCAACTTTCCTTATTTTCAGACAGTCAGTTTCATATTTGGGATAATGCATTTTGATTTGACCATTTTTTCTTACCTTAAAATTTGACTTTTTCCCTGTGGACTGTTAGGCTCGCGGGGGCTGAAAATGCTTCATTTTATTGCGTCATTCTTGGCGCTGACTTTTTTGGCGCAAAAATTCTATTTCCGTTTCCGGCGTCATACGTGTCGCCGGAAGTTGCGTCATTCTTTGACGTTATTTCGCGCCAAAAATGTCGGCGTTCCGGATATGGCGTCATTTTTGGCGCCAAAAAGCATTTAGGCGCCAAATAATGTGGCCGTCTTATTTGGCGCGAAAAAAATATGGGCGTCGCTTTTGTCTCCACATTATTTAAGTCTCATTTTTTATTGCTTCTGGTTGCTAGAAGCTTGTTCTTTGGCATTCTTTCCCATTCCTGAAACTGTCATTTAAGGAATTTGATCAATTTTGCTTTATATGTTGTTTTTTCTCTTACATATTGCAAGATGTCTCACGTTGCATCTGAGCCAGAAGATACTACAGGAAAATCGCTGTCAAGTGCTGAATCTACCAAAGCTAAGTGTATCTGCTGTAAACTTTTGGTAGCTATTTCTCCAGCTGTTGTTTGTATTGATTGTCATGACAAACTTGTTAAAGCAGATAATATTTCCTTTAGTAAAGTACCATTGCCTGTTGCAGTTCCCTCAACATCTAAGGTGCAGAATGTTCCTGATAATATAAGAGATTTTGTTTCTGAATCCATAAAGAAGGCTATGTCTGTTATTTCTCCTTCTAGTAAACGTAAAAAATCTTTTAAAACTTCTCTCCCTACAGATGAATTTTTAAATGAACATCATCATTCTGATTCTGATGACTCCTCTGGTTCAGAGGATTCTGTCTCTGAGGTTGATGCTGATAAATCTTCATATTTATTTAAAATGGAATTTATTCGTTCTTTACTTAAAGAAGTTCTAATTGCTTTAGAAATAGAGGATTCTAGTCCTCTTGATACTAATTCTAAACGTTTAGATAAGGTATTTAAAGCTCCTGTGGTTATTCCAGAAGTTTTTCCTGTTCCTAATGCTATTTCTGCAGTAATTTCCAAAGAATGGGATAAATTGGGTAATTCATTTACTCCTTCTAAAACGTTTTAAGCATTTATATCCTGTGCCGTCTGACAGATTAGAATTTTGGGACAAAATCCCTAAAGTTGATGGGGCTATTTCTACCCTTGCTAAACGTACTACTATTCCTACGTCAGATGGTACTTCGTTTAAGGATCCTTTAGATAGGAAAATTGAGTCCTTTCTAAGAAAAGCTTATCTGTGTTCAGGTAATCTTCTTAGACCTGCTATATCTTTGGCTGATGTTGCTGCAGCTTCAACTTTTTGGTTGGAAACTTTAGCGCAACAAGTAACACATCGTGATGCTCATGACATTATTATTCTTCTTCAGCATGCTAATAATTTTATCTGTGATGCCATTTTTGATATTATCAGAGTTGATGTCAGGTTTATGTCTCTAGCTATTTTAGCTAGAAGAGCTTTATGGCTTAAAACTTGGAATGCTGATATGGCTTCTAAATCAACTTTACTTTCTATTTCTTTCCAGGGTAACAAATTATTTGGTTCTCAGTTGGATTCCATCATTTCAACTGTTACTGGTGGGAAAGGAACTTTTTTACCACAGGATAAAAAATCTAAAGGTAAAAGTAGAGCTAATAATCGTTTTCGTTCCTTTCGTTTCAACAAAGAACAAAAGCCTGATCCTTCATCCTCAGGAGCAGTTTCAGTTTGGAAACCATCTCCAGTCTGGAATAAATCCAAGCCAGCTAGAAAGGCAAAGCCTGCTTCTAAATCCACATGAAGGTGCGGCCCTCATTCCAGCTCAGCTGGTAGGGGGCAGGTTACGTTTTTTCAAGGAAATTTGGATCAATTCTGTTCACAATCTTTGGATTCAGAACATTGTTTCAGAAGGGTACAGAATTGGTTTCAAGATAAGACCTCCTGCAAAGAGATTTTTTCTTTCCCGTGTCCCAGTAAATCCAGTAAAAGCTCAAGCATTTCTGAAATGTGTTTCAGATCTAGAGTTGACTGGAGTAATTATGCCAGTTCCAGTTCAGGAACAGGGGATGGGGTTTTATTCAAATCTCTTCATTGTACCAAAGAAGGAGAATTCCTTCAGACCAGTTCTGGATCTAAAAATATTGAATCGTTATGTAAGGATACCAACGTTCAAAATGGTAACTATAAGGACTATCTTGCCTTTTGTTCTGCAAGGGAATTATATGTCCACAATAGATTTACAGGATGCATATCTGCATATTCCGATTCATCCAGATCATTTTCAGTTCCTGAGATTCTCTTTTCTGGACAAGCATTACCAGTTTGTGGCTCTGCCGTTTGGCCTAGCTACAGCTCCAAGAATTTTTACAAAGGTTCTCGGTGCCCTTCTGTCTGTAATCAGAGAACAGGGTATTGTGGTATTTCCTTATTTGGACGATATCTTGGTACTTGCTCAGTCTTTACATTTAGCAGAATCTCATACGAATCGACTTGTGTTGTTTCTTCAAGATCATGGTTGGAGGATCAATTTACCAAAAAGTTCTTTGATTCCTCAGACAAGGGTAATCTTTCTGGGTTTCCAGATGGATTCAGTGTCCATGACTCTGTCTTTAACAGACAAGAGACGTCTAAAATTGATTGCAGCTTGTCGAAACCTTCAGTCACAATCATTCCCTTCGGTAGCCTTATGCATGGAAATTCTAGGTCTTATGACTGCTGCATCGGACGCGATCCCCTTTGCTCGTTTTCACATGCGACCTCTTCAGCTCTGTATGCTGAAGCAATGGTGCAAGGATTACACGAAGATATCTCAAACAATATCTTTAAAACCGATTGTTCGGCACTCTCTAACATGGTGGACAGATCACCATCGTTTAATTCAGGGGGCTTCTTTTGTGCTTCCGACCTGGACTGTAATTTCAACAGATGCAAGTCTCACGGGTTGGGGAGCTGTGTGGGGATCTCTGACGGCACAGGGAGTTTGGGAATCTCAGGAGGTGAGATTACCTATCAATATCTTGGAACTCCGTGCAATTTTCAGAGCTCTTCAGTTTTGGCCTCTTCTGAAGAGAGAATCGTTCATTTGTTTTCAGACAGACAATGTCACAACTGTGGCATACATCAATCATCAAGGAGGGACTCACAGTCCTCTGGCTATGAAAGAAGTATCTCGAATTTTGGTTTGGGCGGAATCCAGCTCCTGTCTAATCTCTGCGGTTCATATCCCAGGTGTAGACAATTGGGAAGCGGATTATCTAAGTCGCCAAATGTTGCATCCGGGCGAATGGTCTCTTCACCCAGAGGTATTTCTTCAGATTGTTCAAATGTGGGAACTTCCAGAAATAGATCTGATGGCGTCCCATCTAAACAAGAAACTTCCCAGGTATCTGTCCAGATCCCGGGATCCTCAGGCGGAGGCAGTGGATGCATTATCACTTCCTTGGAAGTATCATCCTGCCTATATCTTTCCGCCTCTAGTTCTTCTTCCAAGAGTGATCTCCAAGATTCTGAAGGAATGCTCGTTTGTTCTGCTGGTAGCTCCAGCATGGCCTCACAGGTTTTGGTATGCGGATCTTGTCCGGATGGCCTCTTGCCAACCGTGGACTCTTCCGTTAAGACCAGACCTTCTATCACAAGGTCCTTTTTTCCATCAGGATCTGAAATCCTTAAATTTAAAGGTATGGAGATTGAACGCTTGATTCTTGGTCAAAGAGGTTTCTCTGACTCTGTGATTAATACTATGTTACAGGCTCGTAAATCTGTATCTCGAGAGATATATTATAGAGTCTGGAAGACTTATATTTCTTGGTGTCTTTCTCATCATTTTTCTTGGCATTCTTTTAGAATACCGAGAATTTTACAGTTTCTTCAGGATGGTTTAGATAAGGGTTTGTCCGCAAGTTCTTTGAAAGGACAAATCTCTGCTCTTTCTGTTCTTTTTCACAGAAAGATTGCTATTCTTCCTGATATTCATTGTTTTGTACAAGCTTTGGTTCGTATAAAACCTGTCATTAAGTCAATTTCTCCTCCTTGGAGTTTGAATTTGGTTCTGGGAGCTCTTCAAGCTCCTCCGTTCGAACCTATGCATTCATTGGACATTAAATTACTTTCTTGGAAAGTTTTGTTCCTTTTGGCCATCTCTTCTGCTAGAAGAGTTTCTGAATTATCTGCTCTTTCTTGTGAGTCTCCTTTTCTGATTTTTCATCAGGATAAGGCGGTGTTGCGAACTTCTTTTGAATTTTTACCTAAAGTTGTGAATTCCAACAACATTAGTAGAGAAATTGTGGTTCCTTCATTATGTCCTAATCCTAAGAACTCTAAGGAGAAATCGTTGCATTCTTTGGATGTTGTTAGAGCTTTGAAATATTATGTTGAAGCTACGAAATCTTTCCGTAAGACTTCTAGTCTATTTGTTATCTTTTCCGGTTCTAGGAAAGGCCAGAAAGCTTCTGCCATTTCTTTGGCATCTTGGTTGAAATCTTTAATTCATCTTGCCTATGTTGAGTCGGGTAAAATTCCGCCTCAGAGAATTACAGCTCATTCTACTAGGTCAGTATCTACTTCCTGGGCGTTTAGGAATGAAGCTTCGGTTGACCAGATCTGCAAAGCAGCAACTTGGTCCTCTTTGCATACTTTTACTAAATTCTACCATTTTGATGTATTTTCTTCTTCTGAAGCAGTTTTTGGTAGAAAAGTACTTCAGGCAGCGGTTTCAGTTTGAATCTTCTGCTTATGTTTTTCGTTAAACTTTATTTTGGGTGTGGATTATTTTCAGCAGGAATTGGCTGTCTTTATTTTATCCCTCCCTCTCTAGTGACTCTTGTGTGGAAAGATCCACATCTTGGGTAGTCATTATCCCATACGTCACTAGCTCATGGACTCTTGCTAATTACATGAAAGAAAACATAATTTATGTAAGAACTTACCTGATAAATTCATTTCTTTCATATTAGCAAGAGTCCATGAGGCCCGCCCTTTTTTTGTGGTGGTTATGATTTTGTATAAAGCACAATTATTCCAATTCCTTATTTTATATGCTTTCGCACTTTTTTATCACCCCACTTCTTGGCTATTCGTTAAACTGAATTGTGGGTGTGGTGAGGGGTGTATTTATAGGCATTTTGAGGTTTGGGAAACTTTGCCCCTCCTGGTAGGAATGTATATCCCATACGTCACTAGCTCATGGACTCTTGCTAATATGAAAGAAATGAATTTATCAGGTAAGTTCTTACATAAATTATGTTTTCAGCTGCTAGGAAGCAAGCACCCATAACATTCGAAGGTCATGCTTTGCAATTTTTTGCAGATTTGAGTCAGATGACTTTATCTAGGAGGAGAGAGGCTAGGCCCCTAACTTTGCATCTTAGAGAGCTCAAGATACCATATCGTTGGGGCTTCCCCTTTTGCCTTAGAGTTATAAAGGACAATGTCACTGCAACTTACAAATCTCCGGAGGACTTAGACTCATTCTGCTCTCAACTAGGTATTCAACCTCCAGTGATACCCTCCATTCAAACCACTACACTTCCACCTCAGGACCCAAGGCCACAACGCCAAGAATGGACTCAGGTTTCCCACCATAAAAGGAGCAGGGCTTCAAATAGAAGCATGCCTCTAAGTCAAGACCGAATCACCTGAAAGAACTTATTGTAACATCTCATGAGACAGGGTTTGTCTTTTACCCTTTACCAAACCAGCCCTAGGAGACTGTAACAAGTTTCAGGGAACTAGACAATTAGAGCATTAGTTCATATGCCTAGATATCAGTCTAGTTAAATCCTTTAATATTATTTATGTCCAGTTGACGGGTTAGACAACCGTCCTTGCCCCTATAGCTAGAATGTTAGATATTGATACAGTTATCAAGGTTTTTTACATTTTGTCATCAAGACACAACATTAAGTTTTCTTAGAAAACTTAGCTCTCATTGTGTGATTTTTTTATAAAAAGTACATTTCCATTAATCAGTAATGCTAAAGTTGAAAAAATAACATTTGCACTTTGCCATTTCAGATTTATCTTTGTCTTCTGTCCCTTCCTTCTTAACTCTTCTCTTTTCCCCCTCTTCTGGTCCGGCTGGGGCGGATGGCGCCATAGGGAACTGCACTTCCAGGTAAGGTACTGCCCATGTATCCAATGCGTTAACTGTATTATCACTGAGCGACTACTAGCTGAGATAAGTACTATAGGGTGTCTACCCCTTAACAAACTATGGCCCCAGCACTAGTCTCTATAGTAACACAAAATGCTAAGGGGTTAAATTCCTCAACTAAACGCTCTGTGGCCCTGGCGTGGTTCAAGAAAATAAAAGCAGATATTGTATTTGTGCAGGAGACTCACTTCCCAAGAGATACTCCCCCCCGGTTTTCAAATATTTCAAATAAAGATTACCCAGTTGGTTATTTTGCCTATAATGTCAAAAAGGTGGGAGGTGTTGGCATTTTATTTCACAAAAGTATTCCATTCCAGTTGCACGAAACTATAACCGACCCCGGGGATAGATGGATAATAGTGACAGGTCTCCTCTATAGTCGACCATTGACACTGACTAATGTTTATGTGCCCAACACCAAACAAACCAAATTCTTAAAAACACTAAAACAACAAATATTATCACATCAGAAAGGTCCCTTGATTGTAGCAGGAGACTTTAATTTAGCGGTAGACCCTATACTAGACTGCTCAATCGGTCTAGCATTGTTGGTAGCCAATCAATCGCTGAAAAATGTAAGAGCTTTTACAGCAATCTTTATAACCTACCGGCTCCCCCCACAACATCCTCACCCGGAACCACTGAACGATATATATCAGACGCTTCACTCCCTAACATCCCCAAAGAGATGACTGAAACTCTTGACGAACCCATAACGCCTCAGGAAGTGGTAGCAGCCATTAAATCCCTCCCCTCACATAAAAGCCCGGGCCAGGATGGGTTTTCTAATTTGTACTATAAACAATTTAAAAATTTACTGACTCCCCACCTAACAACACTATTTCAATCGATTGACAAGGAATCAAAGTGGTCCAGGGACTCCCTAGAAGTGTACATATCGGTTATACCCAAGCCAGACAAGGACCCCACTAGTGTAAGTAACTATAGGCCGATTTCTTTGCTTAATACAGACCTAAAGCTGCATTCTAAAATTTTAGCAACTCGTATTAATAAAATACTCCCCCAGATCATCCACGTTGATCAGTCCGAATTCATTCCAAAAAGAGAAGCGCGAGACAATACCATTAGAATCCTGCACTTGGTTGAACAGTCCAGTCGGTCAAAAACACCTTCCATATTGATCTGAACCGACGCTGAAAAAGCATTTGACCGACTGGACTGGACTTTCTTGAGATATTGTCTCACTGCTGTTGTAATTGGCCCCAAGATGATTCAGAGAATTTTTAGTCTATATACTCAACCAACTGCCAGAGTCCGAGCAAATGGTACTCTTTCGGAGAGCTTTAATATTCGAAATGGCACGAGACAGGGGTGTACCCTGTCTCCTCTGCTATTTGCCATATCCATAGAGGTACTAGCGGCCCATATAAGGAATAACCCTAACATTATTGGTCTACAACTAGGACCTAATACATATAAACTTACCCTTTACGCAGACAATGTCCTCACTCTACTCACCTACCCACAGGAATCATTACCACATTTACTAAAAGAGTTTGAGAGGTTTAGTGGTCACTCTAATTTTCTAATTAACGCCCAAAATTCTTAAATTCTTAACATTAACTTAACAAAGGAAAGATTTGAGGGCCTTAAGACCCACTGCCCGTATAAGCTGTTTCAGGATAGAATTAAATACCTTGGAATTTACCTTACCCCGTCAGTAAACAAACTGTTTAAATACAATTATGTACCTCTCCTACATAAACTTAAGAAAGACTTTGACTCCTGGATAAATAAACTCTTGTCCTGGTGGGGCAGGATCCAGTCGATAAAGATGACCACCGTGCCTCAAATCCTATATGTGCTTCAGGCCGCTCCAATACAACTACCAACGTCTTACTTGAATAAAGTACAATCCCTGATAAATTCCTTCATATGGGGAAATATAAAACCTCGCATTAGCAAAAGAGTTCTAACAAAACCCTTGAGCAAGGGAGGTCTGGGGGTACCTTTAATCTCTTAATATTACAAAGCGGTTGTACTACAAAGGTTTTTGGAGTGGCATGAAAACACATATACTAAAGCCTGGATTTCCATAGATTCTTTTCTGCTGGAATCCCCAACGCAGACCCACCTTAGCTAAGACTTCTCCATTATATGCCCACTTCTTCCAAACATGGGACACAATAAGGCTTAAACCCAGAGGAATCACTACATTTATTTCCCCTATGACACCTGTCCCAATAAATGCTGAGTTTCACAGAGGAATCATTCCACATGAGCCGAGCCCCCTAGATGCAAGCCCTACAATCCCGTTTGTATGCCTGACAGAGGGGGGGACGTTAAAACTGAGAACACAGCTTACAGAATTGGCTGGCGGAGTCTTCTCCTGATGGCTAAAATACGCCCAGTTAGCGCATTTATTAGGTTCTTCACCTCATAAACAGAATCTGTTAAGGAGCTTGACAAAGTTCGAACGCCTATGCTATGAAGGAGTGGTACCTAGAGGATCCTTATCCATAACAAAACAAATATTAGACGACGCACTCACACTACCTCCATCTTCATACGACTCTCATTGGCAAACTGACTTAGTATCCATATCTAAAGAGCAATGGGATAATATATGTTATCATTCCTCCAAGTCCTCTTCTTCCCCCAGGATTTTAGAGTTAAATCACAAAATCTTGTTCCGGTGGTATCTTACCCCAGACAGGCTTAAACACATATACCCTAACTCTAATGAGTCATGTTGGAGAGGTTGTGGGTCTCCTGGCACAATGGCCCATATATGGTAGCATTGCCCAAAACTACTCCCATTTTGGGAGGAAGTTACCAATGGCCTGAAATCTGTCATGGGAGAACAGTTTGAATTGTCCCCAATCACGGCCCTATTAAGTCATAAACCAAATAAAATATGTAAAATCAAATGGAGACTTCTACAATATAGCTTAAACGGTGCTAGATTACTTATTGCTCGTAAATGGAAGTCTTCCCACACCCCTACCCTACAGGAGTGGTTACAAATTACTTCAGAGCTTCTTGAAGTGGAAGAATTTTCACACTTTAAAAATGGTAGCCTTCCCCATATACCATAATATACAGTTCTACTGGCAAACACTCTTAAACTCACCTACAGATTAACTCAGCTTAAAGATATGGGTGTTGTCGGTCCCGGCCGGAGCAGACCTATAGTTTTCCCCCAACCTCCCTCCCTTGTTCTTTTCACCTTTGCCCTTTCCCTCTCTTCATACCCTCTCTGTTTCTTTCTTCTTCCTCTTTTCTTTGAATTAGAACGGTATGTTTCAGACTTGAGTTGATCTGATTTATGCACAAAATATTGCCAACTCCTATATTTGGAGAAATGCCTTCTCTAACTAATTAGTACAGTTAAAGGTATATAAATTACACTGTGCAGTGGAGAGTACTTCAGGAATGTGGTGAGGGTCCTTCTCACCCTATATGAACTATCCTCACTAGATATAATGCCTGATCAAACATGAGAGATCACTGACGACGTTGAATCAAGGTACTATAAGTTAGGCACCTCTCCACTGGCTAACGGTCTAGTATTGTTAAATGTAAAATATGATTGTATACCCGTATGCAAATTTTTTACTGTTGAGCATTGTTTTTCAATGTATGTGTTTTCATCAATAAAATCCTTTTTTTTTTTTTTTTTTTTTTTTTTAAAAACTGAATGCTCTATCTGGATCATGGTTTTAATGTCCCTTTAATAATTCAGTGCACAAGCAGTAAGTTTTGCTCGCATGTCCATTATAGGTAATTTTACTGTATGTTTATTTATGCATAGACACATTTAGTTAAATTTTTTTCTTTATACTTTAGCTTTCGACCAGCTCCTTTCTTCATTCTAGATGAAGTAGATGCAGCACTGGACAATACAAATATTGGGAAAGTAAGTTACACTTTTTTAAAATCTCATTAGCTCACTGGTTCTTAAAATGTTTAAATAGGTAGACAAATTATTGTGTTTTTATGGCAGCATCATATACAAATTTCCAAAGTTACAGATATAGAGGATCAGTGAGTGAACATTGGGGGGTTTGTCTGACCACAATAACTTGATAGCTTTTGTCAAGTAAAAAACCATATGAATACTGGGAAGGAAACGGAAATAAACAAATATTAAAAAAGGTGTTTGGGATTTTACAACTGTGTGTTTAAATTGAGGAATATTGCTGCATTATTGGAATTTCTGTATAGGGTGTTGCTTCTACCAAAATGTTTATTTAGTTAGTATTGATGATAGCTGCTTAATAATGTTTGAATGCCACATTTTCCAAACTAATATCAGTTATTCACATAAGTTAGAATTTAAGGTTTTGTAATATATTATGTTATCTTTATAGTACATTATTTTATATGCATACATAGGGTTCTTGCATATAAACCAACATTTACCTATATATTTGGCTTGCACTGTGCCAATATCTGCAGAGCAATGTGTTTAAAAAATGTAGCTGAGTTATCAGGCAGACCCAGGCACATGAAATATACAGTATGTTCCACCAGTTTCTGCTTCATACATTTGTTAATAAATAAACAAACAAGTGAACTAGAGAAAATGGTCAGAAACCATAGACTCAAGGACTGCGCTATAGTTAACCCAAAACAGTATAAAAGATGGACTTTCCAAATTAGATACTCTGGGGCATTAAATATGGGCTGTGTTTAACATCCAAAAAATTAATATAGCAAAAAAGATCTGTGCAGCTTAATCACAAAAAGGAAGTAATATCCCTATTACACTTCCAAAAGACAGGTTAAAGATAGCAAGGAATTTGTGATCATAGCGCACAAAACCTTTTATATATTACCAGTATTTACCCAGTAACGCTATAAAATAATTAAAATAGAAATAACTACCTGAATATCAAATTGTAATGTAATAAACAATTACCTATAAAGTAAAAGAGGGTTAACAAATGAAAAAAAAACAAAATAGAAAACAAAAGCTAAAACCACATGTGAAAAACACATATAACAATGGACACAAAGCAGTATTTCTCTTGTAAGATGTATCGAGTCCACGGATTCATCCTTTACTTGTGGGATATTCTCCTTCCGAACAGGAAGTGGCAAAGAGAGCACACAGCAGATCTGTCCATATAGCTCCCCCTCTAGCTCCACCCCCCAGTCATTCTCTTTGCCGGCTCTAAGCAATCGAAAGTGTAAAGTGAATGTTGTGAATGTTGTGTTAGAAATGTAGTTTTTATTTTCTAAAAGCAAAGGTTTGTTATTTTAAATGGTGCCGGTGTGTGCTATTTACTCTCTAGCAGAAAGGAGATGAAGATTTCTGCAGGGAGGAAGATGATTTTAGCATGTTGTAACTAAAATCCACTACTGTTCCCACAAAGGACTGGGGAGTACAAGAAAACTTCAGTTGGGGGGAACGGTTTGCAGGTTAGGCTGCAAAAAAGGTATGTTCAGTCATTTATTTCTAGACAAGACTGTGATCATGCTAGAAAGGACTGATAATATCCCCATGAGGGAAGGGTAAGCTATATTCAGAAACTTACGGCTAGATTTAGAGTTTTGTCGGTAACGACCCGCGTAGCTAACGCTGGCTTTTTTCTGGCCGCACCTTTTAAATACCTCTGGTATTGAGAGTTCACAGAATGGCTGCATTAGGCTCCAAAAAGGGAGCGTACAGGCATATTTAACGCCACTGCAACTCTCGATACCAGAGTTGCTTACGGAAGCGGCCAGCTTCAAAAACGTGCTCGTGCACGATTCCCCCATAGAAAACAATGGGGCTGTTTGAGCTGAAAAAAAACCTAACACCTGCAAAAAAGCCGCGTTCAGCTCCTAACGCAGCCCCATTGTTTGCTATGGGGAAACACTTCCTACGTCTGCACCTAACACCCTAACATGTACCCCGAGTCTAAACACCCCTAGCCTTACACTTATTAACCCCTAATCTGCCGCCCCCGCTATCGCTGACCGCCGCTACTTACATTATCCTTATGTACCCCTAATCTGCTGCCCTAACATCGCAGACCCCTATATTATATTTATTAACCCCTAATCTGCCCCCCACAACGTCGCCTCCACCTGCCTACACTTATTAACCCCTAATCTGCCGACCGGACCGCACCGCTATTATAATAAAGTTATTAACCCCTAATCCGCCTCACTAACCCTATAATAAATAGTATTAACCCCTAATCTGCCCTCCCTAACATCACCGACACCTAACTTCAAACATTAACCCCTAATCTGCCGACTGGAGCTCACCGCTATTCTAATAAATGGATTAACCCCTAAAGCTAAGTCTAACCCTAACACTAACACCCCCCTAAGTTAAATATAATTTAAATCTAACGAAATTAATTAACTCTTATTAAATAAATTATTCCTATTTAAAGCTAAATACTTACCTGTAAAATAAACCCTAATATAGCTACAATATAAATTATAATTATATTATAGCTATTTTAGGATTTATATTTATTTTACAGGTAACTTTGTATTTATTTTAACCAGGTACAATAGCTAAAATAGTTAAAATAATTACAAAATTACCTGTAAAATAAATCCTAACCTAAGTTACAATTAAACCTAACACTACACTATCAATAAATTAATTAAATAAAATACCTACAATTAAACCTAACACTACACTATCAATACATTAATTAAATACAATATCTACAAATAAATACAATGAAATAAACTAACTAAAGTACAAAAAATAAAAAAGAACTAAGTTACAAAAAATAAAAAAATATTTACAAACATCAGAAAAATATTACAACAATTTTAAACTAATTACACCTACTCTAAGCCCTCTAATAAAATAACAAAGACCCCCAAAATAAAAAAAATGCCCTACCCTATTCTAAATTACTAAAGTTCAAAGCTCTTTTACCTTACCAGCCCTGAACAGGGCCCTTTGCGGGGCATGCCCCAAAGAATTCAGCTCTTTTACCTGTAAAAAAAAAACACATACAATACCCCCCCCCAACATTACAACCCACATACCCCTAATCTAACCCAAAACCCCCTTAAATAAACCTAACACTAAGCCCCTGAAGATCTTCCTACCTTATCTTCACCATACCAGGTTCACCGATCGATCCAGAAGAGCTCCTCCGATGTCCTGATCCAAGCCCAAGCAGGGGGCTGAAGATGTCCATGATCCGGCTGAAGTCATCATCCAAGCGGGAGCTGAAGAGGTCCATGATCCGGCTGAAGTCATCATCCAAGCGGGAGCTGAAGAGGTCCATGATCCGGCTGAAGTCTTCTATCAACGGCATCTTCAATCTTCTTTCTTCCGGATCCATCTTGAAGACCTCCGACGCGGAACATCCTGCTGGCCCGACGGACTACCGACGAATGAAGGCTCCTTTAAGGGACGTCATCCAAGATGGTGTCCCTCGAATTCCGATTGGCTGATAGGATTCTGTCAGCCAATCGGAATTAAGGTAGGAAAATTCTGATTGGCTGATGGAATCAGCCAATCAGAATCAAGTTCAATCCGATTGGCTGATCCGATCAGCCAATCAGATTGAGCTTGCATTCTATTGGCTGATCGGAACAGCCAATAGAATGCAAGCTCAATCTGATTGGCTGATCGGATCGGCCAATCGGATTGAACTTGATTCTGATTGGCTGATTCCATCAGCCAATCAGAATTTTCCTACCTTAATTCCTATAATACTATTTATTATAGGGTTATTGAGGCGGGAGTGAGGCGGATTAGGGGTTAATAACTTTATTATAGTAACGGTGAGATCCGCTCGGCAGATTAGGGGTTAATAAGTGTAGGCAGGTGGAGACGACGTTGAGGGGGGCAGATTAGGGGTTAATAAATATAATATAGGGGTCGGCGGTGTTAGGGGCAGCAGATTAGGGGTACATAGCTATAATGTAGGTGGCGGCTCTTTGCGGTCGGCAGATTAGGGGTTAATTATTGTAGGTAGCTGGCGGCGACGTGGGGGGCAGGTTAGTGGTTAATAAATATAATATAGGGGTCGGCAGTGTTAGGGGCAGCAGATTAGGGTTACATAAGTATAACGTAGGTGGCGGTCGGCAGATTAGGGGTTAAAAAAATTTAATCGAGTGGCGGCGATGTGGGGGACCTCGGTTTAGGGGTACATAGGTAGTTTATGGGTGTTAGTGTACTTTAGAGCACAGTAGTTAAGAGCTTTATAAACCGACGTTAGCCCAGAAAGCTCTTAACCACTGACTTTTTTTCTGCGGCTGGAGTTTTGTCGTTAGAATTCTAACGCTCACTTCAGCCACGACTCTAAATACCGGAGTTAGGAAGATCCCATTGAAAAGATAGGATACGCAATTGACGTAAGGGGATCTGCGGTATGGAAAAGTCGCGGCTGAAAAGTGAGCGTTAGACCCTTTCCTGACTGACTCCAAATACCGGCGGTAGCCTAAAACCAGCGTTGGAAGCCTCTAACGCTGGTTTTCACGGCTACCGCCAAACTCTAAATCTAGGCCTAAGTATGGAATTTTAAGCTTACATAACAGGGCTAGTTTATGCTGGTTGACACTATTTTATGGCAAACTGTTTTTATTGAAAATATCGTTTTTTGAGACACTTTGAAGGTTCCTTTGGGTTTCCTTCAGGGGTTGTTACCCACATGGCTAATATTAAAACACTTTGGAGTGTTTCTTTAGGCCTCACAAGCACCAGAGTGAGGTGGGAGGGGCCTAATTTTGTGCTTCTGTTGCGCAGTTATATTTGACTAGAAGTTCAGGCTGTTTCACATGGGGGGTCCTGCTGCAGTTTGAGGGCCTATAAGAAGCTTTTCCCCACAAATCTGGTTCCTAAGGGAAGGTAGGGCCACAGCAGAGCTGTGGCAAGGTGCTGAAAGTTTTTTTAACCGTTTTTTTGGCTTACTGTCAATCCGGTTTGGGCATTAAGGGGTTAATCGTTTTTATTGCTAGTGGTGCAATCTTAATAATGCTTTATGTACATACTGTAAAAATTTCGAAAAGTTTGCTGCATTTTTCACTGTTTTGCAAAATTGTGTGCCTTTATTATCTCTTAAAGGCACAGTAACGTTTTTTTCAAAGTGTGTTTTTACTGGATTAAAGTGATTTCCAAGCCTGTTTGTTTTAATACTAGTCTGTTAAACATGTCTGACACCAAGGAAAATCCTTGTTCAATGTGTTTAGAAGCCATGGTGGAACCCCCCCTCAGAATGTGTCCCACTTGTACTGATATGTCTATACACTTTAAAGAACATATTGTTGCACTTAAAAATGTGGCCCAAGATGATTCTCAGACAGAAGGTAACGAGGTTAGTCCGTCAACCTCTCCCCAAGTGTCACAAGCAGTTACGCCCGCTCAAGCGACGCCTAGCACCTCTAGCGCGTCTAACTCTTTTACCTTGCAAGACTTGGCGGCAGTTATGAATAATACTCTCTCAGTGTTTTTATCTAAACTGCCCGTGTTACCTGCAAAGCCTGATAGCTCTGTTTTAAGAACAGATTCTGAGCATTCTGACGCTTTAGTAGCCGTATCCGATATACACTCACAACGCTCTGAAGTGGGGGTGAGGGATGTGCTGTCTGAGGGAGAAATTTCCGATTCAGGAAAGGTTGCTCCTCAGACGGATTCAGATACGTTGGCTTTTAAATTTAAACTAGAACACCTCCGCTTATTGCTCAGGGAGGTATTAGTTACTCTGAATGACTGCGACCCTATGGTGGTTCCAGAGAAATTGTGTAAAATGGACAAGTACCTTGAAGTTCCTGTTTACACTGATGTGTTCCCGGTCCCTAAGAGGATTGCGGATATTGTTACTAGGGAGTGGGATAGACCAGGTATTCCCTTTGTTCCCCCTCCTGTTTTAAAGAAAATGTTCAAAGAACAAAGAATCCCAGCACTCATCAACCAGACCAAAGGTGCACGCTAGTGGGGTCCATGCACTCACCCCAAAAGGTATAGTAACAAAGTTGAAGCAGCACCAGCTTGAAGATAACATTATTAAGGTCAGGTTCTGACCGAAACGTTGTTGTTGTTTTTATATGTCTCTGATGAAATAAAGGTATAAAGAATACTTCAAGTTGGTGCTGCTTCAACTTTGTTAAAGAAAATGTTCCCCATATCTGACCCCATGCGGGACTCGTGGCAGACGGTCCCTAAGGTGGAGGGGGCTATTTCTTCACTTGCTAAATGCACAACCATACCAATTGAAGACAGTTGTGCTTTTAAAGACCCTATGGATAAAAAATTAGAGGGTTTACTTAAGAAAAATTTTATTCAACAAGGTTTTCTTCTCCAACCTATTGCATGCATTGTTCCTGTAACTACTGCAGCTGCTTTCTTGTTCGAGGCGCTGTAAGATGCGCTCCAGACGGAGACCTCATATGAGGACATTATGGACAGAATTAAGGCTCTTAAGCTGGCTAATTCTTTTATCACAGATGCCGCTTTCCAACTAGCTAAGTTAGCGGCAAAGAATTCAGGTTTCGCCATTTTAGCGCGCAGGGCGCTATGGCTAAAGTCCTGGTCGGCCGATGTGTTGTCAAAATCCAAACTCTTGAACATCCCTTTCAAAGGAAAGACCCTGAATTGAAAGAGATTATTTCAGAAATCACTGGGGGAAAAGGCCATGCTCTCCCTCAGGACAAGTCCTTTAAGATAAAGAACAAACAAAATAATTTTCGTTCCTTTCGGAATTTCAGGAGCGGTCTCGCTTCATCCTCCCCTGCTACAAAGCAAGAGGGTAACGCTCCGCAACCCAGGTCAGCCTGGAAACCTTACCAGGGCTGGAACAAGGGTAAACAGGCCAAGAAGCCTGCAGCTGCCTTCAAGACAGCATGATGGGGTAGCCCCAGATCCGGGACCGGATCTAGTAGGGGGCAGACTCTCTCTCTTCGCTCAGGCCTGGGCAAGAGACGTACACAATCCCTGGGCCTTAGAGATTGTATCCCAGGGATATCTTCTAGAATTCAAGGACTCCCCTCCAAGGGCAAGGTTCCACATTTCTCGTCTGTCTACAGACATGACAAAGAAAGATTCGTTTTTACGCTGTGTAGAAGACCTACATACAATGGGAGTGATCCACCCAGTTCCAATTGCGGAACAAGGGCTGGGTTTTTACTCAAACCTGTTTGTGGTTCCCAAGAAAGAAGGAACTTTCAGACCAATCCTGGATCTCAAAATTCTAAACAAATTCCTCATTCAAGATGGAGACCATTCGGACAATCTTACCAATGATCCAGGAGGGTCAATATATGACTACCGTGGATCTAAAGGATGCGTATCTACACATTCCTATCCACAAAGATCATCACCAGTTTCTCAGGTTCGCCTTTATGGACAAGCATTATCAGTTTGTGGCTCTTCCTTTCGGGTTGGCCACTGCTCCCAGAATTTTCACAAAGGTGCTAGGGTCCCTCCTGGCGGTTCTAAGACCGCAGGGCATAGCAGTGGCGCCTTATCTAGACGACATCTTAATTCAGGCGTCGACTTTCCAAAGAGCCAAGTCTCACACAGAAATTGTATTGGCCTTTCTGAGGTCTCACGGGGGGAAGGTGAACATCAAAAAGAGTTCTCTCTCCCCCCTCACAAAAGTTTCCTTCCTAGGAACCCTAATAGACTCGGTGGAAATGAAAATATTTCTGACGGAGGTCAGAAAGTTAAAACTCTTAACTACTTGCCGAGCTCTTCATTCCATTCCTCGGCCATCTGTAGCTCAGTGCATGGAGACAATCGGATTAATGGTAGCGGCAATGGACATAGTCCCTTTTGCACGGATACACCTCAGACCACTGCAACTATGCATGCTCAAACAGTGGAATGGGGATTATGCAGATTTGTCTCCTCAAATACAGTTGGACCAGGGGACCAGAGATTCTCTTCTCTGGTGGTTGTCTCAGGATCACCTGTCTCAGGGAATGTGTTTCCGAAGACCAGAGTGGATCATCATAACGACCAACGCCAGTTTGTTGGGCTGGGGTGCAGTCTGGGACTCCCTGAAAGCTTAGGGCTTATGGTCTCGGGAAGAAGCTCTTCTTCCGATAAAACATTCTGGAATTGAGGGCGATATTCAACGCTCTTCAGGCATGGCCTCAGCTAGCTGTGGCCAAATTCATCAGATTCCAGTCGGACAACATCACGACTGTAGCTTACATCAATCATCAAGGGGGAACAAGGAGTTCCCTAGCAATGATGGAAGTAACCAAAATAATCAGGTGGGCGGAGGATCACTCTTGCCATCTCTCAGCAATTCACATCCCAGGAGTAGACAACTGGGAGGCGGATTTTCTAAGTCGTCAGACTTTTCACCCGGGGGAGTGGGAACTCCACCAGGAGGTATTTGCCCAGCTGACTCAGCTATGGGGCACTCCAGAATTGGATCTGATGGCGTCCCGTCAGAACACCAAGCTTCCCCTTTACGGGTCCAGATCCCGGGATCCCCAGGCAGTGCTGATAGATGCTCTAGCAGCGCCTTGGTCCTTCAATCTGGCCTATGTTTTTCCACCGTTTCCTTTCCTCCCTCGTCTGGTTTCCAGAATCAAGCAGGAGAGGGCTTCGGTGATTCTAATAGCGCCTGCGTGGCCACGCAGGACCTGGTATGCAGACCTAGTGGACATGTCATCTGTTCCACCATGGACACTACCAATGAGGCAGGACCTTCTAATACAAGGTCCTTTCAAACATCCAAATCTAATTTCTCTGCGTCTGACTGCTTGGAGATTGAACGCCTAATTCTATCAAAGCGTGGTTTCTCTGAGTCGGTTATTGATACCCTGATTCAGGCTAGAAAGCTTGTCACCAGGAAAATCTACCATAAGATTTGGCGAAAATATATTTTTGGTGCGAATCCAAGGATTACTCATGGAGTAAGATTAGTATTCCCAGGATATTGCCCTTTCTCCAAGAAGGATTGGAGAAAGGATTATCAGCTAGTTCCTTAATAGGACCGATATCTGCTTTGTCTATTCTTTTACACAAACGTCTGGCAGAGGTACCAGACGTTCAAGCGTTTAGTCAGGCTTTAGTCAGAATCAAGCCTGTTTATAGACCTGTGGCTCCGCCATGGAGTCTGAATTTAGTTCTTTCAGTTCTGCAAGGGGTTCCGTTTGAACCTTTACATTCCATAGATATTAAACTTTTATCATGGAAAGTTTTGTTTTTGGTAGCTATCTCTTCTGCTCAAAGAGTTTCAGAGTTATCTGCTTTACAGTGTGATTCACCTTACCTGGTTTTCAATGCAGATAAGGTAGTTTTGCGTACCAAACCCGGTTTTCTTCCTAAGGTTGTGTCTAATAAGAATATTAATCAGGAAATTGTTGTTCCTTCTCTGTGTCCTAATCCTTCTTCGAAGAAGGAACGTCTGTTACACAATCTTGATGTGGTTTGTGCTTTAAAGTTCTATTTACAAGCAACTAAGGATTTCAGACAAACAACTTCATTGTTTGTTATCTATTCTGGTAAGAGGAGAGGTCAGAAGGCGACTGCTACCTCTCTTTCCTTTTGGCTGAAAAGCATCATCCGTTTGGCCTATGAGACTGCTGGCCAGCAGCCTCCCGAAACAATTACTGCTCATTCTACCAGAGCAGTGGCTTCCACATGGGCTTTTAAAAATGAGGCTTCTGTTGAACAGATTTGCAAGGCAGCGACTTGGTCTTCGCTGCATACTTTTTCTAAATTTTATAAATTCAATACTTTTGCTTCTTCGGAGGCTATTTTTGGGAGAAAGGTTTTACAAGCAGTGGTGCCTTCCGTTTAAGGTACCTGTCTTGTTCCCTCCCTTCATCCGTGTCCTAAAGCTTTGGTATTGGTATCCCACAAGTAAAGGATGAATCCGTGGATTCGATACATCTTACAAGAGAAAACAGAGTTTATGCTTACCTGATAAATCACTTTCTCTTGTGATATATCGAGTCCACGGCCCGCCCTGGCTATTAAGTCAGGTAGTTTTTTTTGTTTAAACTACAGTCACCACTGCACCCTATGGTTTCTCCTTTTTCTTCCTAACCTTCGGTCAAATGACTGGGGGGTGGAGCTAGAGGGGGAGCTATATGTACAGCTCTGCTGTGTGCTCTCTTTGCCACTTCCTGTTGGGAAGGAGAATATCCCACAAGTAAAGGATGAATCCGTGGACTCGATACATCACAAGAGAAAGTATTTTATCAGGTAAGCAAAATTCTGTTTTTGATTAAAAATCCTAATACATTCACAGCATGTATGTGAAGAATAGCGAAATGTATTAAAATTAATAAAAATGTTATAATAATTTGTAAATGGAAAATAATAAAGGTATCTGCCTGATGTCAAAATAATGTATATGATTGCAGTCTATATGGAAATAGGTAAATCCAAGATAGGGCATTCAAAAAAAGCTGTCCAAAAGTTCTGCAGCAAAATTCCAATACAATTAACTTGATGTTTATATCCAGTTCAACAGGTATGCAGATTTTTCTTTCCAGTAATATTTATGCAGATGGGTACTCACCAGATTTCACCTCAATCATATGAGGTAAGGGAGTAGTAAGAGGAGGAAACCATCCGTTTCTTAAAGAGCCTGAACAGAACTACGGCATATTTTTCTCTCCTTTTTCTCCACCCGAAGGACAGGGTACTCCCCAAAAAAAGAATCTCCGTATCCGTTTGCCCAAATAAACATGGTGACACTCTCACCGCTCTCAAGGAAGGACACTCTCAGATTTCACCTCAATCATATGAGGTAAGGGAGTAGTAAGAGGAGGAAACCATCCGTTTCTTAGAGAGCCTGAACAGAACTACGGCGTATTTTTCTCTCCTTTTTCTCCACCCGAAGAACAGGGTACTCCCCCAAAAAATGAATCTCTGTATCCATTTGCCCAAATAAACGTGGTGACACTCTGACCGCTCTCAAGGAAGGATACTCTAGTTCTTGTGCTAATGCTGCTTCCAAAGGCAGTATGGAACTCTGCAGGAATTTTGCTGCAGAACTTTTCTTCTGTTAAGTGTGATCAGTCCACGGGTCATCATTACTTGTGGGATATTAACTGCTCCCCTACAGGAAGTGCAAGAGGATTCACCCAGCAGAGTTGCTATATAGCTCCTCCCCTCTACGTCACCTCCAGTCATTCTCTTGCACCCAACGACTAGATAGGATGTGTGAGAGGACTATGGTGATATATTTAGTTTTTATATCTTCAATCAAAAGTTTGTTATTTTATAATAGCACCGGAGTGTGTTATTCCTTCTCTGGTAGAATTTGAAGAAGAATCTACCTGAGTTTTTCTATGATTTTAGCCGGAGTAGTTAAGATCATATTGCTGTTTCTCGGCCATCTGAGGAGTGAGGTAAACTTCAGATCAGGGGACAGCAGGCAGATTAATCTGCAAAGAGGTATGTAGCAGTTTATTATTTTCTGACATGGAATTGATGAGAAAATCCTGCCATACCGTTATAATGTAAACTCAGCCTTGAATGCAGTAGATGTAGCTGATATCAGGCTGTCATGTATGTATATTTTACACTTCAGTTTTCTGGGAAATGGTACTTCTCTGGCTTTTAAACTGTATACATAGACTTAACCTATTTTGCAGGGACTTGCAATAGGTTTTAAATGACAATTAATTATTGAGGTAAAATGTTTTTTTGCTGGCATGTAAAAACGTTTTTTTTCTCTGAGGTACTGGGTGAAAAAATGTTTTGGGCACTTTTTTTCCACTTGGCAATAGTTTTGATTTAAATTAGAGCAGTTCACTGATCCCTCTCACTGTTATGTGTGTGGGGGAGGGGCCATTTTGGTGCTTTCACTATGCATCAGAAAAACTCAGTCAGAGGTTCATTTTCTTCCTGCATGATCCGGTTCATCTCTACAGAGTTCAGGGATCTCAAGAGTCTTTTTTGAGGGAAGTAATCATACAGCAGAGCTGTGCTGATTGTATTGACTGTGATATAAAAAACGTTTATTTGTGTATTTTTTTTCTGCTGCCTGGGTTAGTTATCATTTGCTGCTATAACTTAATTATTTTATCTGTTATAATATTTTTCTGTGCTTCTTAAAGGCACAGTTCGTTTTCATATTATTTGTAAATTACTTTGAAAAGTATTTCCAAGTTGCTGTTTATTTGCTAGTGTGTTAAACATGTCTGATTCAGAGGAAGATATCTGTGCTATATGTGTTAATGCCAAAGTGGAGCCCAATAGAAATTTATGTACTAAATGTATTGATGCTACTTTAAAAAATAGTCAATCTGTACAAATTGAACATATTTCACCAAACAACGAGGGGAGAGTTATGCCGACTAACTCGCCTCACGTGTCAGTACCTGCATCTCCCGCTCAGGAGGTGCGTGATATTGTAGCGCCGAGTGCATCTGGGCGGCCATTACAAATCACATTACAAGATATGGCTACTGTTATGACTGAAGTTTTGGCTAAACTACCAGAACTAAGAGGTAAACGTGATCACTCTGGGATGAGAACAGAGTGCGCTGATAATGCAAGGGCCATGTCTGATACTGCGTCACAGTTTGCAGAACATGAAGACGGAGAGCTTCATTCTGTGGGTGACGGTTCTGATCCAAATAAACTGGACTCAGACATTTCAAATTTTAAATTTAAGCTTGAGAACCTCCGTGTATTACTAGGGGAGGTATTAGCGGCTCTGAATGATTGTAACACAGTTGCAATCCCAGAAAAAATGTGTAGGTTGGATAAATATTTTGCGGTACCGACGAGTACTGACATTTTTTCCTATACCTAAGAGACTTACTGACATTGTTACTAAGGAGTGGGATAGACCCGGTGTGCCTTTCTCACCCCCTCCTATATTCAGAAAAATGTTTCCAATAGACGCCGCCACACGGGACTTATGGCAAATGGTCCCTAAGGTAGAGGGAGCAGTTTCTACTTTAGCTAAGCGTACCACTATCCCAGTGGAGGATAGCTGTGCTTTTTCAGATCCAATGGATAAAAAATTAGAGGGTTACCTTAAGAAAATGTTTGTTCAACAAGGGTTTATATTGCAACCTCTTGCATGTATTGCGCCTGTCACGGCTGCAGCAGCATTTTGGTTTGAGTCTCTGGAAGAGACACTTCAATCATCCACACTAGATGACATCACACACAAACTTAAATTCCTTAAGTTAGCTAATTCATTTATTTCAGATGCCGTAGTACATTTAACTAAACTTGCGGCTAAAAATTCAGGATTCGCCATTCAGGCACGCAGAGCTCTGTGGCTAAAATCCTGGTCAGCTGATGTTACGTCTAAATCTAAATTGCTTAATATTCCTTTCAAAGGGCAGACCTTATTCGGGCCCGGCTTGAAAGAGATTATTGATGACATTACAGGAGGTAAAGGTCATGCCCTGCCTCAGGACAAGGCCAAAGCCAAGGCTAGACAGTCCAATTTTCGTTCCTTTCGTAATTTCAAAGCAGGAGCAGCATCAACTTCCTCTGCACCAAAACAGGAAGGAGCTGTTGCTCGCTACAGACAAGGCTGGAAACCTAACCAGTCCTGGAACAGGGGCAAACAGGCCAGAAAACCTGCTGCTGCCCCTAAGACAGCATGAATTGAGGGCCCCCGATCCGGGACCGGATCTAGTGGGGGGCAGACTTTCCCTCTTCGCCCAGGCTTGGGCAAGAGATGTTCAGGATCCCTGGGCGTTAGAGATCATATCTCAGGGATACCTTCTGGACTTCAAATCCTCTCCCCCAAGAGGGAGATTTCATCTGTCAAGGTTGTCAACAAACCTAACAAAGAAGGAAGCGTTTCTACGCTGCGTACAAGATCTTTTATTAATGGGAGTGATCCATCCAGTTCCGCGGTTGGAACAAGGACAAGGGTTTTACTCAAATCTGTTTGTAGTTCCCAAAAAAGAGGGAACCTTCAGGCCAATCTTGGATTTAAAGATCCTAAACAAATTCCTAAGAGTTCCATCGTTCAAGATGGAAACTATTCGAACAATTTTGCCCATGATCCAAGAGGGTCAGTACTTGACCACAGTGGATTTAAAGGATGCTTACCTTCACATACCGATTCACAGAAGTCATTACCGGTATCTAAGGTTTGCCTTTTTAGACAGGCATTACCAGTTTGTAGCTCTTCCATTCGGACTGGCTACGGCTCCAAGAATCTTCACAAAGGTTCTGGGCACTCTTCTGGCGGTACTAAGACCGCGAGGAATTTCAGTAGCTCCGTACTTAGACGACATACTGATACAAGCTTCAAGCTTTCAAACTGCCAAATCTCATACAGAGATAGTACTGGCATTTCTAAGGTCGCATGGATGGAAAGTGAACGAAGAGAAAAGTTCTCTCTTTCCACTCACAAGAGTTCCCTTCCTGGGGACTCTGATAGATTCTGTAGAAATGAAGATTTACCTGACAGAGGACAGGTTAACAAAACTTCAAAGTGCATGCCGTGTCCTTCATTCCATTCAAGAGACCAGATATTCTCTTCTATGGTGGCTTTATCGGCCACATCTGTCCAGGGGAATGCCATTCAGCAGGCCAGACTGGTCAATTGTAACAACAGACGCCAGCCTACTAGGTTGGGGCGCTGTCTGGAATTCTCTGAAGGCTCAGGGACTATGGAATCAGGAGGAGAGTCTTCTTCCAATAAACATTCTGGAATTGAGAGCAGTCCTCAATGCTCTTCTGGCTTGGCCCCAGTTAGCAACTCGGGGGTTCATCAGGTTCCAGTCGGACAACATCACAACTGTAGCTTATATCAACCATCAGGGAGGGACAAGAAGCTCCCTAGCAATGATGGAAGTATCGAAGATAATTCGCTGGGCAGAGTCTCACTCTTGCCACCTGTCTGCAATCCACATCCCGGGAGTGGAGAACTGGGAGGCGGATTTCTTAAGTCGTCAGACTTTTCATCCGGGGGAGTGGGAACTTCATCCAGAGGTCTTTGCCCAAATACTTCGACGTTGGGGCAAACCAGAGATAGATCTCATGGCGTCTCGACAGAACGCCAAGCTTCCGCGCTACGGGTCCAGATCCAGGGATCCGGGAGCGGTCCTGATAGATGCCTTGACAGCACCATGGACCTTCAGGATGGCTCATGTGTTTCCACCTTTCCCGATGCTTCCTCGATTGATTGCCAGAATCAAACAGGAGAAAGCATCAGTGATTCTAATAGCGCCTGCATGGCCACGCAGGACTTGGTATACAGATCTGGTGGACATGTCATTCTGTCCACCTTGGTCGTTACCTCTGAAACAGGACCTTCTGATTCAGGGTCCTTTCAAACATCAAAATCTAACTTCTCTGAAGCTGACTGCTTGGAAATTGAACGCTTGATCTTATCAAAGCGTGGTTTTTCTGAGTCAGTTATTGATACCTTAATACAGGCTAGGAAGCCTGTTACCAGAAAGATTTACCATAAAATATGGCGTAAATACCTATATTGGTGCGAATCCAAAGGTTACTCTTGGAGTAAGGTTAGGATTCCTAGGATATTGTCTTTTCTACAAGAAGGTTTAGAAAAGGGGTTATCCGCTAGTTCCTTAAAGGGACAGATCTCAGCTCTGTCCATTCTGTTACACAAGCGTCTGTCAGAAGTTCCAGACGTTCAGGCTTTTTGTCAGGCTTTGGCCAGGATTAAACCTGTGTTTAAAGCTGTGGCTCCACCATGGAGTTTAAACCTTGTTCTTAACGTTTTACAGGGTGTTCCGTTTGAACCCCTTCATTCCATTGATATAAAGTTGTTATCTTGGAAAGTTCTATTTTTAATGGCTATTTCCTCGGCTCGAAGAGTCTCTGAGTTATCAGCCTTACATTGTGATTCTCCTTATTTGATTTTTCACTCGGATAAGGTAGTTCTGCGTACTAAGCCTGGGTTCTTACCTAAGGTAGTCACTAACAGGAATATCAATCAGGAGATTGTTGTTCCATCCTTGTGCCCAAATCCTTCTTCGAGGAAGGAACGTCTTTTGCACAATCTGGATGTAGTTCGTGCCCTTAAATTTTATTTACAGGCAACTAAAGATTTTCGACAAACGTCTTCCCTGTTTGTCGTTTACTCTGGTCAGAGGAGAGGTCAAAAAGCTTCTGCTACCTCTCTCTCTTTTTGGCTTCGTAGCATAATTCGTTTAGCTTATGAGACTGCTGGACAGCAGCCTCCTGAAAGAATTACAGCTCATTCCACTAGAGCTGTGGCTTCCACTTGGGCCTTTAAGAATGAGGCCTCTGTTGAACAGATTTGCAAGGCTGCAACTTGGTCTTCGCTTCATACTTTTTCCAAATTTTACAAATTTGACACTTTTGCTTCCTCGGAGGCTATTTTTGGGAGAAAGGTTCTTCAGGCAGTGGTTCCTTCTGTATAAAGAGCCTGCCTATCCCTCCCGTCATCCGTGTACTTTTGCTTTGGTATTGGTATCCCACAAGTAATGATGACCCGTGGACTGATCACACTTAACAGAAGAAAACATAATTTATGCTTACCTGATAAATTCCTTTCTTCTGTAGTGTGATCAGTCCACGGCCCGCCCTGTTTTTTAAGGCAGGTAAATATTTTTTAAATTATACTCCAGTCACCACTACACCCTTGGCTTCTCCTTTCTCGTTGGTCCTTGGTCGAATGACTGGAGGTGACGTAGAGGGGAGGAGCTATATAGCAACTCTGCTGGGTGAATCCTCTTGCACTTCCTGTAGGGGAGCAGTTAATATCCCACAAGTAATGATGACCCGTGGACTGATCACAC